>NW_002060968.1:641184-733478 GCF_000150275.1 Trichoplax adhaerens
TGAATATTTGTGTACTATGTTTACTAGTAATTTTAAGGAAAAGGACGAAGCAAAAATTAACGTAATTAAGATTGATTATAGCATTGTATCGATCGTTATTAAATAAATTTATGGTTATATGCTAAAGTTAACATTAATGAAATTATCGCGAGTTCAGGCAGTCTATACGCTAGCACTAAAATAGGCTATCAAGAAATTGCAGGAGCAATGCCATTGCTACTTTATCACAATCTTAAACGCTAAAAATTGCTGTCAATTAGCAGCTTTTGCTGATTACTATCATGCACAAGATTCATAGCATGAAATTCTAGCTTAAGTCACTGACAATTTCTTTAGATGTATCAAGACTAAATCACTTAAGGATCTCTCCTATAATTTACTTGTTAAATTAATACAATGTGAGTATCTTAATATCACTAATGAAGATCAGATACTTAAATCTCTCAATATTTGGATAGATTCAGATACATCCATGTGAGGTTGATAGATCAAGAATCTTTAAAACTTTAGAAAATTAAGATTATATTGAACAAAACCTCCTTTACAAAGATACAACGTAATCGATTAGCTGAGGATCTCTAACGAGAAAGATCTATCTTACTATATTAAACTACTCGCTTATATACTTTTACGTGTTTACAGTCTTTGCACCTTACTTACTACACACTTCAGTATTAGCATCTCAAATACAGGATAGTTTGCACCTTTCATGTGAAGCTCTAGTGTGAGCACTGTAGCGCTCCTCTTCCAAAGGATTACAGTTACTAATCTAGCTATATTTAATACTTTAGCTTCTAACGAGAATATCTATCACATGTTGAATACAACACCTACGATAAACATTACTAAATATATCATCAACTTAGAATACAATATTACACTGTCTTACAATCCAGTAGGAAAAATTGATAATATCTCTCTTATGTCATTTGTGTTTAGTATACATTTTGCCGGAATCTTTAATTTCTATAGATGAAAGATATATGAATGAAATTGAAAATTCGCTTGAATATTTAAATACGATACGACGAGTTCAACATTACCGACAAAATCATGAAAATTATTTCGATAAATCGACGAAGCCACGCACGCACTATGAAAACATCGATTTTGTTGGCGTTATATTAGTCCACGTAGCCGATATTAAAGAAGATTGTTATAATTTACACGGTATAGTAAAATGCAATTGCTATCCTCTTTATAGATTTGTTTCCAGTACTTCAGATAAAGTTAGAGATTTTACATTATTTGAGTGTGTGCGCTTGATCTATGCAGTTGTTTGTGTTGGTCATAAAGTTGTTGTTTTTGGAGGCATTAATACAGTTAAACTGAAAAAATTAGTCTATCGATAATCTTTGGCCAGTAGAAAATATGGCCATACAATAATAGTATTTGGCGCCGAATTAGCTGTAACACTTGTCAAATTTCGACATCAAAATTCTAACTCGTATGCACAGATGTCTATATTTATCTACGATATAAATTTAAACCTAAACTATCTGATATTTTTTTATCAAATAAATCAATTGCAGTTATTATCATACTACCTATGCAACTTAAACCTCCATAAATTATAATTATGAATTAATATAGTGACCTAAAAGTTTTGACAAATTTTTGTTACTTCTAATCCTTCACTAATGAATGTTCACTGTTTATAGAGAGATTTCAAATTAATTTTAGTTATATCATGTACTCGTATTCAATTTTTAGACGTAGAGAAAGAAGTTCTGAATTCGGTAATTGCATTCGATTTCCGAAAAGCTGAAGGGACAGTTCCAGTGTGGGGTTTTGACTTACCACAACCCTTAGCTTACCTTGCTGCTTGCATTTACAATGGCGAGATATATATTACGGGTGGCTTAAATGAGGATCGTCAATGTTCCAACAAAGTATGGAAACTAAGTAGACAAAGCAAGACTTGAGAAGAAGTAGTATTACTGAATGTTCCTCGTAAATGCTGCCAAGCTGTTGTTGTTGATAATTATATCTATATTGGCGGCGGTCTAGATGATAATGAAGAATTAATTACAACATTTGAAAGATATGATCCTATACATAATACTTGGAATTTCGTTTATGACATTACAGCATCAAATCTTTCAATACGTTTGCTTTATGCTCGTAGTATACTACTTATCTACCGCACTCAAAGTTTTCACAAATGCTACATGCAAAGTCTAGATGGGAAATGGTATAAAACTTCCGATTACAAAATTAGCGAATTTAGTAGGGAAATAAATGATAAAGATTATATAACCGATGGTTATATAGCTATTAAACAAATTACGATTGAATATGGCTTCTTAATTCCTAGTTGTAAATGGCGGCGCAATATCAAGATATTCGATGCAATTCCCAAAACATCAAGTCGTGCAAAATTTGAGAACCGTAGATTGGCCATCTATCCTAGTTTCTAGTCGCGAATGGCGGTGTAATATCAAGCAAATCGATGCAAATTCCGAGAAAATCAAATTGCAGATCACAATTTAATTTTTCCACTAAAAGTTAAACATATTTTATAATTTAATAATTATACATATGATCTTATGAATGTGGATAACTGCTGCGATATCTTTAATTATAATAATAAATATCTTTGCTCTTGTAATTGTCAAAGAAAAACTAATCATGTTCATCGAATTTACTTGATATAGTAACTTTGACTTATTTATATTCGGTGTTGTCACGGTGTGAACCATCGTAAAGAGTAGATGACTAAATTTAGTGTTTAACATTTATGTATGGAGATAACTAATAATAACTTACAGTAAGAACTATAGTAGTTATTGTTTTGTTACAGTAAATTAAACGGTATTGTAGTAAGAGTTCTCATAAGGTAACTAATATTAATTGATTATAGTGTTATGTCTTGTAACGCTTGTGATGAATATGCTGAAGATATTCATCACAATACCAAGATTGGATATTAGATTGAAAAGAAATTAGGCATTGTAAATAATTTAATGGTTAAAGGTCTAATCAGAATCATTAAATATCAAAAGTTAGAATAATAATATTGCTAACCCAAATATATTATCTGAATCATCTACAATTGAACGCAATATTTAAATAATTGCTAGTAAGCGATTAGCCATCTATCTGATCTTATACTAGGAATTTGTCGTTATTTAAGTAATATTTTATTATGTCAAATTTAAGGAAATATTATGGTATTGATCTATTGTATTCGTTTTTAAAAGGGCATAACGATTTATTATGATAAATAAATATGAAAGTCGATGATCTATGATGAAAATTACTTTATCAACTTGTGACTGCACATTGTGGATGACTGTTACAAGCGAGTTTCGTGACAAGGATAAAGTGAACAAATCTCTAAATTGCTATAGTCTCCGGGATTCAATACTCCTTGACTACCTCATAAGAATTTAGACGCCTTCGCTTTTACGTTAAACAGTTTTAGAATTCTTATTTTGTTCAGCTATCTGCCGAGTTTAAATACCCTTAGGCAGCAGCCATCATGAATGAGTCATCACAGATCATGAAATTTAGTTCATATTGGATAGTAAACTGGTACAGAAAATACTCATAATGGTAGACATGAACCGAACGATTTGAGATAATTAGACTACAGCAAGCCCAAATGCAGAATTATATATGATATCATCTATCATTTAATGTCTTCAAAATATTTATCACAAGCGTTACTTCGTACCTTGACATCAGCACGATAAGAAGTTTTAGCAGTTGAGATACATCAACGGTCATTATAAAAAATTAACTAGGTTCAGTGAGACAAGTAATAATTGCCATTTAAAAATTTCATTAGAAAATGACAATAGCTTCATGCTCCTAATTTCAGGATAATTATTAGTTTTTGATATCTGTAATGTAACTTAGTATTGTGATTGTAGACTGTTAGCCATGTTTAGTATAATGTACGGTAGCGTAACTTCTATATTTATCCTAAGAGATATTTGGTAGCCATAACTATAGACTGTAGTTGTATAGACTCTATGCTAGAGTACAGATGAATATATACAGTAAGGTGTTGAGTTACTAATAAGGCTATAGGTAATAATAGAACTGTAAATCATATATTAGGATGTGGTTAATTCATTGTACTTTGGCTGAGATAAATAATGCCTACGTAAATACTGTAGTCATAATCATATTGGATTAATGATAGTCCACAGTAGAATGGCGTTCCTAAGAATAATTTAACTATATATAAAATAAGGTAAAAGGTTGCCGTGAGGATTGTAGCTGCGAATGCTACGAAAAGTATAAAAGCATGCAATTTTAGATTATTCAGTTAGTTCGTTGTAGAAGTCTTTAGTAGTAGTATTCGGCTGGAGTAGAGCTGTGTGTAGATAATCTTCGTATAAGATTCAATAATGTCCTTATTTTTCTAAAATTTGGAATTTCACGATCGGTATATATCACAATATCAAAAGAATTTGCTGATATATAAATTAGTATCAAGATAGTAATTTGGTTTTAAGACTGTTAAGAACAGAATTTTCGATATCTTTTGACGACAATAGCCCTTCATACTTTCTTATTAATTAAGTGATGCGAATTATTCTAAATAAAGTTTAGCTGAGTGATTGGCTTGTACCTGCATTTTAGACTGGTTTGTAATGGCTGAGTAATAGTCTGCTGCTATTAATGTAGGTTCACTTACGTTATACAAAAATTGAATTAACAAAATTGAGTAATTTTCTAATATGACACGCAAAGGTCAGCACCCAAAAATAGACTTTAATGACAACCTTTATTATTGCATCTGATTGTGGAAGAAAATTTCAAATTTTTCTTCTCATAAGAACAGTAGAAAACGACTAAAATGAGCCGAGTAATTATTCTATACTTAGATAAATTTGCACATAATTCAATTCGCTTCTTTGTAAAGTATGCCTATAAATGCTTCTATTCTAGTAGCCATACTAATTCGAGATTGTAAATGCTCGATTTAATACCTTACTAAGTGTAGTGCAGCCCAAATATAGCTTAAGATTATATACAGTATGTGTGAATATCGTGCATGACGTAATTACTAGGCTAATTAAGATAGATACCCTTGTATAGGTGCTAGATCGTAGAGTGAGATTAAATATGTGAGGATTTGTATTAGTAATTGCAATACGGATTGTAAAAGTTATTAGTCATACTGCTTGGCACCTCCAGGTACGCTAGAGGTGTGATGTTAGCCTTATTAAGGTAGATAATGATTTATGTGTCACGAAGATACTCTGTACACAATTGTATATAAGCAGGAGATTTTATCGCCGAAGACAGAGTAGCCATAGATAATCTAGTCCTTGGTAGAAGACGTAATTATTGTAATAAAGTGATTTTCCTTCAAGTTGTGGAAGTCGTTGCGTTTCGATAGACACTTTATTACACTAAGATAAGCCTGATAATGATACCTTAACTCTTATACGGAAGACAATTTAGGTATGTTATATTTGGCTATCAGATGCGTTTTTAACTGGAGAATCTCAATTTTATACTAGAAAGAGTTTAAATGTGCCGTCTCATTCTACTAGCCACCTGATGTACTACTACAATCTGCTGCATTCATTACATGGCTTAAACTTAGTTATAATAGCTGTTAGTCAATAACAACCATTTACGTTGACCAAATAGCTACTTTTAGAATAAAAGTTTGACTAGTAAGGATACTATCGACACATAAACAAGCCGTAAAAGGACAATTCAAATTCAAAGCAAGCTATCAGATAGACTTGCTAAACCAAAGGGGGAAAGAACATCTATTTCATTTATGCACACATTATAGCTTATTTAGCAGACTTGTCATGACAGTATTACAACAATTAAATTTATTTGTCCTGAAATAGAAGAGAGTTGAAGTACTATAATTTTATATTCGCATGCTGATTTTATAACTGCATTGATTAATCATGATTTAGTACTTTTGAGCTAAAAGAGTAAATATTTCAAAATTAAATCAAATGCTGCCGTAAGTCATATTCCCATTTATTCAAAAGGGAAAATTACAATATTGCATAAGAGTATTTGAAGTGGTATTAAACTGAGCTAACGTAGCTAGAAATTAATGTGAAAGCCTTCATGCTGACTAAAATATGTTTAAAGGATAATAAAATAAACTGGGAACGATAATATCAGCTTAGAAAGAAGCAGGGAAAGAATGATTCTGATTTACGTGTACAAGAAGCTACCGTAAAGATTTACTAGATCAAAGGCAAGAAAAGAAGACCTATTTCATTTCAGACTTTACAACAATTTTATCTATTTTCGCTGAAGTATAAGAGAACTAAAGGACTACAATTTCATATTCTACTACACAGCTACGCACATTGATTTATGACGATATTGCTTCATAAATTATAGTATAGTGCTAGTTGTGCTCAGAAAATTAACACCTGAAAAATAAATTAAATGTCACCTTATGTCTGACTTCTATTATTCCAAATGAAAGAATAATAATATCGTATTTTATTATGCGAAATAAAGAATAAAAGTCGAATCATGCTGACTCAATGGATAAATATGCAATTATTAAGGCAAGATCTTTTACTATATCTACAATAAAGTCTAATAGACTTTGAGAATATATATTAATTGATCATACGAAAATGGCTATAATTGCCGTATTTAAGTGCATTGGAGAAGTTTTCTAGAAGAGCTTGCGAATAATAATTAATCAAAGGTGGCAGTATCACTTTCTAATGACTTTTAGATATAAATAACTTCCATTGCTCTTCTTTCTAAGACAGCTACATTACAGTAATAAAATAAAGTTCAGATATTTTTCATGAATATTGTAATGGATACGTACGTTAGCACGTAAGTGTGACAGAGTTTTAGATTGCCATTGCTTGCTGTTGAGGAAGTTAACTTAGCTTCTTGCATGAGTTTTTTTGACAATTGTCGCTCTATCTATTGCCATTCTCAAGGGTCACAAATACATTCGTCATAAAGACGCAATCATATTCATAAGAATTTGTATACTTCGGTGTAATGTCAGCTTGAAAATTTTCGTATTGTAAAGTTAAATTTTTGTGATTAAGCATTGTTATTCCGAATTAATAAGCCAGACATGATTAAATTATGAACAGAGTGTCCCATAATAAAGTAATAGCAAACCAAGACACTTTAACAACATATTATGATAATCAATCAAGCATAAAATTTAAGATTTATTAAGAATTTCCCTACTATTAGCCTCTTTATGCTGCTAGGTGATGTTTTAATTTCACTTGAAATAGTCAGCATTAATTTATCTATGTAAGTTCTGCAATTAAAATATTTTACATATTTTATGGAAGCTACCCGTTTAGTGTTCGATAATCAGGCCTAAAATTTAGTTACTAGTATGTTGTGCAGAGAATTGGCTAGGGTGCGTGGCGTATATGGTTTACCACAAGTATTTCATAAAGATTTTAGCCTGTTGGTATCATTTGGCCGATGCCAAGGATCTTCGGCATATTATCACTTGTATTATAAAAGTTTTACTGTTACCATCATTATAATCCGTCATTTTACAAAAAGCTAGGCATATCATATTTGTCTAGCATGATGTAAAATGACAGATTTTCCAGTAATCATGGTAACAGTAATTTTAACTCGTGATTGATATTTGCACCATTAATGTATAGTCAATTTAATCCTCAAAGCCTTAAAAAGAAGCAGTCACTGAAATAATATAGAAACACTACTTTTAAATAAATTTTAAGTAGGATTGGTGCTAATACAAAATTGAAGACAAAATATCTTTCCTCCATTGACTGTTGAATAAATTTTTTGTAAGCTAATACGGGTTGATGTATCCTAAATCTCATAGAAACATTACATCGATTTTAGTTTATTATAACTTCTCTACAGTAATAGTTTGTGAATATATAACATGAATCGACTAGGCCATAAATTCCGTCTATAATTTAAACAACATTTTCTCAAACTAACAATTCTGATTCAGATTTACAGTAGAAGGAGTTCACCTTTTTATTGTATTAGGACTAAAAAATACCCTACACATAATGTTAATATAATCGAATAAAATTAGATGCGTCTCAGTTTAATCATTTTGAATCAGTGCTGAAAAGCTACAGCTAATTCTGTACGTATTGATACTAATGTCAAACAATTAAATCAGATTGAAATTAGATTTTTAAAAGCCAAACTTTATTACAACTTGTTCTTACTATTCAATGAACAATCTGTTAACTTTATATTAATTCCGCAGAACTAATCAATCTGGTACTAGCTATTCCTGATTTCAAGGATTTGAATCATCTAGTTGGTATAAGACAATTGCTATTTAACTTAATAAGATTTGTATAATTTCTAGAAAGAAGCAATTATTAAACATCATAAACGATGAT
The DNA here is from genome assembly GCF_000150275.1 of Trichoplax adhaerens. Classification (NCBI taxonomy): domain Eukaryota; kingdom Metazoa; phylum Placozoa; class Uniplacotomia; order Trichoplacea; family Trichoplacidae; genus Trichoplax; species Trichoplax adhaerens. The sequence goes on from NW_002060968.1 coordinate 649,521, forward strand.
AGCAGAATTGATAGCTGCATCATAAATTTCAAATAAGTTCTAATTGTGAATCATTTTAGGCTTTCATAAATTTCAGAGCAATAAATTATTGATCATACAATAATTTCGTAAATTTTTGCTATAAATTAGTAAATAACGTATATGATGCCAAAGAACGCATCTATAATTCAAATATTTCAATCAGTAGCTCATAGCTATCTATCAATTTGGGCAATGGTAAAAAGTAAGTTTTAGGAAGTTACTTGCTAGGTCATAAATATTGAATAAATAACGTAAGACCGATAGAGGAGTGTCATAAAAGTAATCTTCGTGACGTATACTTTATTTTTATATTACATTCTATATATGTTTATATCTTAGAATGTTTAACGGCCTCCTTAATTATAATTTTAGTGGTAACAGTTGATATCCTTAATTTAGGACAACATAAACTAAAATAGTAATTGCCAACCAGCTAAACTGGATAATATCTATCACCTTCAAGGTTGCTAGGGTTCAAAGTACAATTCCTAAGTTTAGAGGAAATACATTGGTAGGATAGCTTCATCTGTATCTGTTAAGCTATTAATAAGCATTGATTATTTTAATACTGTTAAAGTAAATTTAATAGCATTGGACTGTATCTAATCGCTACAGATAGAATCTCTTAAGAGTGTTAATTTGGTTAATTTCTAGTAGACAATGTGACTTGTGTAGCTAAACCGGTTTTAGGTCCGAAAGCTATATAAACGGTGAGTTCGCTAACAATATATTAGACTGTGATTTTCTAGCAAGTCTTGATTGTCTCCCTGTGTTAATCCTTTCTGTCTTGGAATACCAATTTGCTGGTATTTCAAGTAGCAGTATTAAAGGGTAGAAATAACTCTTTTAATCCTTGTTGCCAGTTAGGGCTATTCCTAGCTCGTAACAGAGGAGACACAAATTATTAAGACGACTTTCAATATCTATTGGATTTATTACAAATTATTACATCCGACATTTGCTTCTGTTTGCTAAAAGTAAATTAGATCCATTTTAATGCCATTTAATTCAGCAAATATCTATTGCAAAGTCATTTTTTAATGAATTAATAGAGCCTAATGCGTTTAAGATTTTTCAAGAACCAGATAAATTGATTCAATGACATTTAAATGACAAAATATCGGTAAAAGTGTTGTTTTTGGTGGATTGAAACCACTTGATTCTCTTATACGCTTGTATAGAGTAAATATATTGATTTTTATGCCCTTAAAATCAAACAATCATCGATGGTAAAATTGGTCTTGGTGGATTGATAGTAATCGATACTCGTATACGTTTATAGCAAGTAAATCGTTTCATTTTAATGCAATTAATGTCATTTAAAAGAATAATTATCGATGATAAAGTTGTTTCAAGGATCAGTATAATCCAATTTTCTGAAGACCTCTTTGTAGTGAGATTAATAGACTTGTATTTTATAGAGATTCATATAGCAAACTATTTTCTGGAAGTAGAGTCCGTTTTCTTACTTTCAGGCCAAACTTTTCGCTGACAGATCGGCATCCCTATCGATTTTAACAAAGTTTTCATTTCTGTTCGAAAGCCAATATTGGCAATATTATATAAGAGTGGATTAAGAATACAAGGCAGTATCAGTAAAATGATAAATGACTGAAATAGCGACCAAAATTGATGTGGAAGAGTTTTATGCAGTTGAGGATTGAGAAGTTTACTGTATGTAATCCATAGGAAAAGTATTGAAAAAGGGCAAAAGGACAAGGCGGACAAGACAGTCATAACCAATAATGTTACTATGCAAGCATTTTTTTTATGCTCAATTCTTGCCATGTGAATTTTGTAGTCTGATTCGTCCATTGGAATGGTTTTCCGACATAATTTGATTGCAATGGTAACATAACAGCAAATGATGATCACGATTGGGATAAAAATGGACACTGTGACATAAATTGTAGTAAAAATGGCATTGCGAACACTTCCTCTCGAGGAAAATGCTCCAGTACAATCCAAAACTTCGTAGGCGGTATAATCACGTCCAACGACTAAAATTAATGCTGTAGTCACTGATATAGTCCAGATTGCCGGGAAAAAGAGCTTTATATGTTGTTTACTTAACGGTGATTTAAGTGGATAAATAATAGCTCGATATCGTTCGATTCCAATCATGGCTAAGGTTAGCATTGAGCTAGATACCCCTAATACACCAGTAAATGCAAATATATTGCATATCAAGGTTATGGTAGTAAAAGACAGATTGGAATAAAATTGCGGATTGCTAACAACAACCGCTGGATAGGTAAATTTAAAGCTAAGTAATATGCAGTGTATCATATCTGATATAGCCAAGTTAGCGATCAAACGATTTATTGGTTGTCGCAGATTCTTTCTAGTGAAAATGGTTACACACAGTGTTATGTTAAGAATCAAACCGAGTATGCTCAGGCTAATAACCACAACTGAAAGTCGAAAATCGAACCAACTAGTTAGTGTTTTATTTCTAAACACAGAATGATTCATTTTGAACTAAATACGTGAACTGCTTCAAGCTACCTACAGATAGACCGAAAATTGCAATGAGAAGGAAAATATCATACAATAAGATGGCAAAATCTTGAAATAGGTTTTACTAGACTCAATGCATTACAAGAGATTTACTTCCAAATTGAATGAACGTCAAAGTACATAAATGAACTTACCGTTGATGACAAAATTATAATTGCGGCTTTGTGAATCAGTAATGATTCAATCAGATTTTGCAAGAGTTGATATCAGCAATGTAATAAGTGATAGAGAGTAAACTGATGAGTTTGTCGATGTTTACTAATCTGTAATGTCAAATCACCAGTTAGATAAACAAATTAAAATGACTGAAAAATTCATAAATTTTATATATGCTGCACCACTATTAACTTTATTTGTAAGGAAAAGGGAGTCTTTCAGCAAGCCAATACACACTCTTAATTTTAAATCTTTAATTTAGATACTTAAATAAACCTTCATAGTGAGTGATTTCTGACGAAGAATAAATGGATACCTGCTTCATAATTTCATAGCATTACTTTGAATGAATAAAGCGAATGTTAATAGACACGGTACTTATGAAATCTTTGCGATAATTTAGCAACCTTAAAAAAGGATCAGCTAAAGTTTTCTTTCAAATTTATTCTTAAAGTGGAAAAGAAAAAAGCATTTATCTTTGGAAGGATCTTTATTTCCATCACAGTATACACTTTGTACTGCTATAAAGATCCAAATCTGCCGAATAGACAATGTAATTAATTATTTTGTTCTAGCAAACGATAATTAAAAACTGCTGACTAACTAATTGATTAATTTACTAGATTCTTTCTGTCTTCTTGTCAACATATCTTTTACTATTGGAACCCTAAATTGCTAATAAATACAATATTCATGTCAGTAGTTGTCGTATACAATTACTCATTAACTTGAGACATTGGCATCAACAGTGTATAATTTCTTTATTACAAGTAAAAATATTTCTTAATGAGACCTGCAACTATAATAAAACAATTACTTTTATAAGATCTCATGATTACTCGTATAATTTATTTATTTGTTGTAACAAAGCGGAGTTCTCTTTACGTAACTGCAGTTAATAATGTAAACTAAAAATAGGAACCGAATTAGCTAATCAATAAAAATTTTGGTAATTTATTTCAATAGATCATTATCTTCAATTGCTTCACCAATTGCTGTTTGTGCTGATATATTTTGAATAGAAGACAAACCGTAGATCACGACCAAGAATAAATTAACCTTCTGTTTGGTAATAGATATTCGATGTAAAATTGTTTTAACATTATTTGTTTTGAAAGAGTTGACTTGTTCGTTAAAATAGTGACAGTTTTATGCAGGCATGTACGAATATTCGTTGAGAACTTTTTTAAATTATTAAGAAAAACTCTATTTCGATTAAATGAAAATGTGGACTACTGTAGATTTCATAACGCAGAACAATGATAACCTATACAATTTAGTAAGTTGTTATTATAAATTAATGACACATAAATAACTCTCTTCGTATTTTTATTTTATTAATACATTCATGTATAGATTATCATATACTATAGTAAATAAAAAATGCAGATGAGAATGAAGTTGATCATTATAAATCAGCTATGCCTTGCGAGATGAATTTTTTCGTTATATTCAATAAAATTACCAGAAAAAACTGGGACTGAAGGCTAGAAGTTCCAGTTAAGCATATTCATTAAACCTACACTGTTATGAATATAATTCAAAATTTATATAAAATTTAAGCAAAAGAACACTATTTTAGAGATCAACTTTTATCTAGAATTTATAATTATATCTAGGGCATGGAAGATTTAAGAATACTAAAGTAGATACTTTCTTAACGCCTACATACATTTTATCAAACTGGAAATCGGAATTATCCTTAGTCCATTTCATAGAAGTTTTTATTTCTAACAAATGTCTCATTTAATTAAAGACATAGATGATTAAACACAACCTTTTGCATTTTAACTGTTAATATTATTATATATATATACATCGGTTGTATCTCATAAAACTGTTTAAGATATTAAATCTTCTATTATGATCTAATCGAATGATCATAGGCTAGCCCTTTTCTCTGGAAAGAACGATTAATAGGCCACGATAAGATTTTTTCAATATAAATCTAATATGAACATCAGCAAATAATCATGTTTTTCTTGTATTTAATAAAATGTTGGTCAAAATTTGAAGACTAATCAATTCTTAACTTAAAAATCCTGAGATGATGAATGTCCAATATATTCTTGCAGTAAATTTTAGTAATTAGCTTAACTACTGCGGTTAAGACTCCTAACAAATAATGAAACCAACTTTTTTTAGAAATCTAAGGATGAAATTACATAGTTAATTTCGTACCTAAGAGATTAAAAATTTTACTCCGTTATTTATTAAAAGCTGTAGAATAACCAATTAAAATGGAAAACTATAGTGATATTACGAAGTAATTTATATCATTTATTTTTACTCAGTTTTAATTGCTTATGGTATCTACGATGATTATAAATATAAATAGTAATTACAGTCACGGTCCTTAGGATTACGGTAGAAGTAATATTAATGATCAAGTCTTATACTTGCGGTTAATCTTGAGTTAAATATATTTTCTAACGTAATATTATAGCTCTATTACTTAAACGAAATATGATATTTCTGTAATTTGCTTAAATCAGCTTGACAATAACTAAAGTAATTACCAATCAGCAGAAGAAATGACACTATTAGTAGTTTTGAACGTTCCATTTTGACAATATTGGAAAGGGTCGATCTTAATCTTCATCATACTACCGTTACTATACTTTTCCGACGGAAATATTATACTGGAAATGTTATTGCAAGACTTTCTTGTATTGTATCTAATACTACAGTTGATTGATCTATGCTGATTTATCCTATATCTAAAACCGCAGCTTAAATTATAGCTAGCAAGTATTGGATATACTGGAAAATAATAGCTTATTTAATGCAAGTGCTAAGAATAAACAGTTATAATCATGCATTTTATGTTATCAATTCACAATCACTTTACGTATACAAAATTATAGTTTGCTTGTATGCTGGTGATAGAAACGAAGGTTAAGCAATATAACTGTAGCCATCGGATGAGAATGTTAACTCAATTTATCTTTTTATCGTTTGCACTATTTTGTACTAAAACGCTAGCAGGTATAAATTGTATCAATTAGTATGTTGTAATTATTTGAAATCAATATTGATATTTAGGGGATACCAATTATGATATTATTGAATAGTTCATGAAGCTTTAAAAGTAGATACTGCTACAGTAAAATTGATCTTACTAACGTTGTTCAACCTTCAAATCACACAAAGAAATAATAGCAAAGAATTCTACTACTAAATGTCAATCAATTTGAAATTCTACTAGACAATATGGCAAGCTCTGTTAAAAAGCCCTTTCGTAGGCGACAAAAATAAAAGATTTTTGGTCTAAAAGAAGCAGAAGATACTATATAGAATATAAACAGTGGAAAAAGATTGTCATATTTACAGTACTTAAATCTATAGAACTAAAAATGCGAACAAATTTTTATAATTTTTATTTTCTTTTGCGAAGATTATCTCAACGCAAATGAGCTATTAAATACATCAACGATCTATTTCTTTCATTATTAAATATTATAGAATTATTAGTATTCAATTTACAAGCACATGCCTAATTTTTTTCTGCAGTATATCTTGACATCAGTAATATTTCTAATAGCTTCACTACAAATGAAAGCAAAGAATCTAATATAATACAAGATAGCTTCAGAACATTTATAAAGCGGAAGCTAATGCCAATATAACATAGCCATTCATAAAACTTCGTTGTATAAATTTAATTTCATGTTTATTGAAAGATATCACTGCTGCTTTGATCCCATAGATTGCGTCTATTTATTGTATAGCATACGCGACCAAAATTAATTCATCTTAAAAGACATAGATACGGAGAATGATTATATGCACATACTTATATAATTATCTGTCCAATCGCTACATTATTTGCATAGTCCAGTTAGCAAATGAACAAACAAATAAATTTTGAAATTTCAAATTTGTATTTGATATAGGACCAACTGATCACATTTAAAAACTCCTGATCTAACACCCATATTTGAAAAGGAATAATTTACACACTCCTCTCAAATTATGTAGCTAGCTCGCTACCCAGGATTACAATCTTATTTTGTCAGCTTTCGATTGTACCCATAATTTGCAATTAAACCTGAAGCATAACCTGCATACTTGTATAAGCAACGTAGAAACGGCATACATGTGATACACATTCAATCTATAGAATTATTATTTTGAAGATAGTACCTTAAACTAAATTAGGAGGTAAAAATGCTCAAGTTAAAGTTGAAAATTTGTCGACACTAATCAAAGGAGACATTAAAAAAACAATAATTTATTCTAATAAACACTTTATTGATTACAAGTGCAACTAATTACCAGTTTAAAGAGTACGTAGTAATAAGTCAAATTGAGAAGGGCTATCGTTCATTTAGATTTTATCGAATGACAATACTGACATTGAGAATGCAAGATATGATTACTTAGCATTGTATATTTTTAATATATAGTAGAAGCCTATTTCGATTTTCATTAGGTATTTAATAAACATCTTAAAGTAAATCGACATATTCTAACATACAGTAGTTTTATGATCTAACATTGAAATTAGTTTATTGATAGCAGTAACTATTAGCTGTCAGTTCGAGAATATAAGTTTTAGGCGATTAAATAAGATTCTATAAATCAATGCTTTAAATACTTCACGCATCATTTTATATATGGTTATAATATATTTAACAGCAACAGAAATTGGATTCGTAAAGCATAAATGGAAATTAAAGTGTTCGACGATTGTTCCCTAAAAGATTTGTAATAGCGAAGCTTTTTTATAAGACGCAATCACTGTAGTTGCTTTAAATATAATTGATTATAACGATGGAATCTTGCAATTTTTTGTTGATTCACATTTTCTACTTTGATGTGTGACAGAATAATTCGATAAATGGACTTTGAAGTTCCTAAATACTGCTTTAATTTCCTTTTTAAAGCTTGCACTGGCGTAGCAATATAATATTGGATTAAATATGGTCGGTATTAGCACTAAAATAGTACTTGATTGGAAGAAAATCCAAAATATTGTCGGTAATTTAACAAGAATAGATTGATCATAAGCTTTTTGCAATGAAATCCAAATGTATAAGGCACCGGATGGAATTGAAGAAAAGGCTACTAATAGTGTAACAATCAGTAAAATTGCAATACTCTTCGCTTTACTTTGCTCCGCTTTCTTGATCTTTAATTTATATTCTGACTCATCTACAGGAATATTTTTTCGGCATAAAATAACAATGATAATCAAATAGCTAACTCCGATAATTGATATTGGTATAACAAATACGATCACTCCAAACATTATCAATGTAATGGAAAACGATACACTACCCATTACACTAAAAGTTCCAGTGCAATCCATGAATCCAATTTCAACATATTCCAGAGAAATAATGAAACTCATAGCAGCAATAAGAGCAGTTATCCATATAAAAATGAAAATGAAGGACATTCGCTTTTGATTATAGCTTAATCTTAATGGATTGACAACTGCACGACATCTTTCTATACTAATAGCGGCCAATGTTGACATTGAATTACTGAAAACAGTTACTCCGATAAAAGTTATAACATTACATATACCATTAGTTAATGAAAGCGAAATATTGAAAGACTTTGATGATGATGAGGAAGTAATAGCAGGAAAAACAAATTTCAATACAATTACAACGGAATGAACCATGTCCGACAATGCTAAATTAGCAATAAGGCAATTTAATGGTTGCTGAGATCTTTTCTTTTTAAAAATGACAACAAATATGAACGCGTTCGAAATGAATCCAATCACGCTAAAGAGTGTAACGCCGATGTAAGTATAAATATTGTAAAAATTATTTATGGTGCTATTTCGATAAGAAAAATTACCCATATTGTATTTAATGAATTTCTACTAGAAAATTACGAATGCTTATCCTAAAATTTTCAGATTTCTCTATTCTTGAATGCAACCTAAAATATGATTACATTACCCCTTAGCATCGAAAGTTTTGTTATACGAGTATGTCTATTTTTATAAACGCATTTAACTTCTATTAAATAATTAAGAATTTAATTTAGCCTTATTGTACGATAGTACCGCTACTATATAATAATGTCAGCTGATCTCGTAATTGGTACAACCTCTTTATGAATATGGCTTAGATGAATCCGCTTATTCATTTATAGTGCCACGTTAATATTAAGATTTCTTCAGTATTAACTAGTTAAATAATACTCTAGTTAGAAGTAGTATTGCTATGGGACAAGATAGTGTTTTGCAAATTCTAGCAAATTGACCAAATCGAATCGAAGTGAAGTAAGAAAGATCTTACATCATTACTCGAATTTAAAAAATGTCGCTTTAAGCCAACAATTTTTTTAATTATTACTTCTTACGAGCATTTGAGAAATATGATGCAAAGAAAATATATGATCAACTATTGAGCTAGCTGCTATTAGAGTCACACAAATGTATTTCATCTATTTAAGTATACTTCTCGTATTGCTAGACCCTAAATGCTTTCTAGCCAAGTAAATGCATCAGTCACGATGGTTATCCTTCCTATAGAAACAGCTGTGTTTATTTAGATCGTAATAAAAAATTCTTTCCCATTTTATCTAGATTTCTTATTTACGACTCTGCAAGTTTGCTATATCATATGAAAAGTTCTGAATCAAATTATTGCTTACTTCTATTCAAATTTCTGACTGAAAATTAATGAAACCTATTAACTGAGACAATTATATGATTTTATTCCATTCTTCTTAATTCAACTTATAACCATAAACTACCGGTGATAATTAGTGATGTAACTAATTAAGGAACGAATACGCCGTCTGCAAGAATTTTATTTTCTTCAGCTGAGTCTTAAAATTAGATTTGATTAAAAATAAAGGGCTTAAAATAATGGTCAAATAGTGTAAAGTACTATATTGAAATATAATTATAGTATGCTAAGGCGTATATTGTCTATAGTAGTCAACAAAATTATGGTTACTACTAATTATCATGATGTGATATTGTGTAAATTTTACATTTACATCTTTTCAATCGCTGTGATTAATTAATTGTTAGGGATGCATGATTTCAGCTTCTTTTCTTTTCGCTTTTTTTATTGCCAGGTTTTAGTCAAACAATAATTAAAACACTAGATCGGAATAGTAAAAAATACTCACCCGTCGGGGAATATAACTTTGTTATAGTAATAATTGGCATGATTATTTGAAATCAAACGATAAAAATATTACTTTCATTAATCGGATTTCTTTAAGTAAACCAAATGCATTTGAGCAGTTATATAAATAAAACTGTGAAGGATAGAATTTTATTTCGAAAACTTACATAGTTAACAATTTTCTACTTAAAAAGATGTATAAATTTGGCCCATAATGATACTTGACTATCCATTCGTGAATTAATTTTTGTCTCTGCATTCTATACAGAATTTGTTTATTTGCCTTGAGAAAATAGAAACTATGCACTTAATGTTAAAATATGAGAACCATATTAAAGTAATTTCCTGCAGAAAGTTCGTTTTAGATGATATCCAACAAAGATTATTACAAATTATCATGATGAAGTATACGATAGCCGCTAAAGATCATATAAGAAATGATATATAACTATCCAGTTCTTGCAACTTAATTCATGAAGAACGCCTCAAGATATACAGCAACATCGATAATTATAAATTTCCCAAAAATTCATTAATACACCATATTTCTAGAATCTTCCATGATTAGTCGACAAGCTCTTATAAATCAAGTAGCTGTACTAAATATTGCTGATAAAATGTGTTAAGAAACATTCAAGACAGTAAATTTCCAATCATTTCAATTTATTTGTCAAGATTCATAAATGGAAAAATTTAAGATATTAGCTGGATCTTATATTATAAGTAAAAATTAATCTTATATAGCTAATGTTGTTGCAGTGATCGCAATATTAGCTATCAGGAATATTGCTAGGACATACTAAACTATAGATATAAGATCTTGAACTGGAAAATACTATGCTCCTTAGCTCATGTACAACTACAGGAATCGAAATTTTTGCCTTTGGCGATAAAAATAATAAGACAATCAAAGAGCCGTTAATGAGTAGATGATGTACTCTTCTTGTTCGATAACCGCATTTTTGGTCGATATGAAATGATACCCATGCTAGCTAATAACCTTCTGATTTCTTCCTTCAAAGCTGAACTTGCAAAATTGTACAGTATAGGATTGAAGACGCATGGTTGGATCATAATTAGTGAGGACATTTCAGAAAAAGCCCAAAATCCTGACGGATAGGATAAATAAAAGCGTGGGTCGATTACTTTACGATAAGCCATGAATGCATATAGAATAATAAATGGGCCAGTAGATATAGTGGATAGGATAGTACTTGACAGTAAAGCAGTTATACTAAATTTTTTCTTTTGTATCATTTTCCTAATTTTCCTTTTATAGGATAATTCATAAAGAGGGATTTTCCTCACGTAAAGTTTGGCAATAATCATGGTGTAACAGATAGCAATGACAAGCAGTGGAATAACACAGCTGATGATAGCGAATATTATGGTGCAGATCGCACTGGTGAAACGAAAATCTTTGGAATATATTCCAGTGCAATCTATAATTTTATTTTCCTCAAAATTGATTGCAAAAGCGATTAAAAACGATCCCCCAATTGAAATTGACCAAGAAGAAAGTAAAATAACAGTTGTTTTCCGCCTACCATAAGGCGACTTAAAAGGATGCTGTACTGTATGGCATCGTTCCATTCCAATAAAGGCCAGCGAAAGTAATGAATTGGATATTGATGTAGCAGCAAAAAAGTTCGTAATCCGACATATAATATTCACCGATACCACCGTTGGGCCATGAAATGCATGAGGATAGGTTGAGATTGCGATAGGAATGGGTATATTTAAGACAAATGATCAAGCTATGGGCCATGTCGGATAGAGCAACATTGGCAATCAAGCGATTAAGAGGTTGCTGAAGAAACTGCTTGGTAAAAATTACCAAGCATACCGTAAGGTTAAATAAAATACCTAACGAGCAAAGAAAATATACGGCGATTGAATAAGGTAATTGATACCAAACATGTAAGGTGTAATTTGGATTACTTCCATTAAACATGGCTTTAATTTTTATTTGATAGGTAAGTAAACTGAACTTTAGAATCGTATTGTGTAAAGAACTAAATACTGTAAATGTATTTCAGTACCATTTGGTTGGAGAATTATTGAATTGCTTAGCATTAAATTTTATATAATGATCCTATCAAATGTCTGCTTTTAACTTAATCAAGCCCCTTCAATGTATTCATTGAGCAAGTTTCCAAGGCAAATAATTTATTTGTGTGGACAGAAACAGATACTCGACTGCCGTCAAAAGATTTGTTTCCTTGATAGAAAATTGATAACATTAAATACATTATTTTATTATCAACGTTTGGAAGACAATTAATTCCAGTAATTTAATAAAGCCTTATGATATATGATAGAGTCATTTCAATAAAAGAATATATTGTATTCAATTTATAAAATTAGGTAATAAAGTCCTTTGATACATTCATGAACTTTCTAGATCTTCTCATAATATCATTTTTTGTATTGTTACATAATATAAGATGTTCAGTTATTCTATTTACAATAGCACCAATCAAGTAAAGATACAAGAATAATAATTGACAGCATTGAATACATGGTTCCAATAAAATTGGATGCTCATAACCAAAAAATGAAGAATAGAATTAGAAATTTTAAGTATCTTTAAGAGAGAACTATAAGTATTGTCTATCTCAGCAATAAATTAGCCGCCTAACGTTTGGATGCGGTATTTCATAGAAAATGGTGTTCATAATTACAGTTAAATGAGTTTAAGGACATTTAAGTTTAAGGAATTCAATATTTGCGGTCCTGGTGGAGAATATCTATAGATGTTAAAGTAGGCTACTTAAGACAAATGCCATCAATTTACTTATTCAAAGAGGTTTTGCGTTAGCTAAGGGTAAATACGAAGTTTTGTTTGATGAAGAAAATCAAGTCGTCGATTTTAGCTAGTGCTATTTTATACATCATATAACGTATATACGTTTGCAAGTGTGCAGACGCGATAAAGTATTTTATACCTTCATAGCTGAAAACATTTTATAAATGTCTTGTTGTTACGGGGCCATGCTCCGAAATATTAACTGCTATGTTAATTAAAATATCTCACTTAAAATTATTGTTTGCTCCAGTAGCTTATTAGATATTAATGTTTATTAATAAGTACTTGTTATTGCCAAGGTATCAGAAAGTTCTATATTGTTGACAGTCGGAGCTAACATGCTTAGTCAGTAAACGTTAATTAATAACACCTTAAGTGTAAGGTGCAATTACTTTGTAGAGCCTTGAAGCTCTAGTTGCTATACTAGGATATGTATACTGTACAGTGTAAGTCGCTATGTCAAGAATATTCACAAGTGCACCATCGGCGTTGGCCGAGACTATAAAAAGCGGAGCACTAGCTTAGCTGCTCAGTTCCAGTTAGTCACTGCAGGATCTTTTGACTGTTATTGCTAAGAATTTTTTTTACGTTTTTCTTTAAAACATTTTACGGCAAGATTAACGACAATAAAGTGAAGTATTTAAACCTTTTACTCATTAGTAATTTATTTGTGTAACTGAGAGTTAGTTACACCTGCGATAGGTCCATAAGTTATTTGGGTACACGAGAACTAGTGAAGATAGTGTTTAAGACCCTTTTTCTGGTTACAAAGGAGATTTGTAACTGCGGGTAGTTCAGCAAAGTAAGAGAGTCCTTTCTTGTTGGAGGCCCTCAGCTAATCAATTACGTTGTATCTTCGTAAACGAGGTTTTGTTTAATAAATCTAAAATTTTCTAAAGTATTGAAGATTCTTGATCTATCAACCTCACAATGAATAAAAGGGTTTAATAACTATGTTGCACATCCTGAAGCAATTAATATCATTCTCTGGTAAAGAATTTGAAGTATCGAGTCTCGAGATTTCGTAGTTAATATTATTTACATAAATGTGGGCAGCTTGTAAGCGAGCTTCGAATGAATTTATAAAGCAAAGTTTAAGGCTTAATAACTATGTTGCATATCCTCAGGCGATCACTATCATTCTCTATAAACTGCTGGTAACGTTTACACATATACAAACAATTCGTATACAAGTTTCCCATGAATTAAGAAAGTACTGTAATTGTTATCGAAGATTAATTAAGCTCTAACAAAGAAAGCGCGAGCAAGATTGGGCTGAATAAAAAGATTTAAGAACTTTATTGCATATCCAGAAACGATTGGTATCTTTCTCTAGTGAGCAGTTTGAAGCATTAAGTCTCTGGATTTCATAGCTCATAATATTTACATAAATACGGGCAGTTTGTTAGCGAATTTTGTGCAAATTAACAAAGTAAGGTTGAAGGTCTACTAAGTACCGGCATGTTGCACATCCTGAAATAATCGCTGTTATTTTCTATAAATTGCCGGCAATACGAATCTATAAATATGTAAACAGTTGGTTAGCAAGTTTCGCATGAATTAAGAAAGTAATTGCTAAGATGATTACTTAAGCTTTACCAAAGGAAACACGAGCATGATTTGGAAGTAGTGATGACAAAGAAGTAGAATATACAATTTAAATGGATGGTCTTTATTCCTCGGTCATCAAATCTAATACAGCAAGGGTTACGATAGGAAATACCACGTACTACAGATTATTCCTATCGAGAAAGATGGCAGTAAATAAAAGGTTACAGTATTTATTGTGGCGGGCGGATCATAGTGAAGAAAAATCTAAGCTTAAAATTAATCGTAGCAAACATAAAACTTTGTATGATAATGTATACTAAGAAATATGCATACACGAGTGCGATGGACAGCAAGTAATTAAGCCTATTCGGCTTATTTAATTCCATGTGAATAAACATTTAAAGTAGCTCCTTTGACTGTATAACGGTAAGTATCCAAATTTCTACTAGGCGTTGAAGAAGGTATCTTAAGCTATTTGTATTACGTCTCATTTTTGAAATATAAAGAATGATAAGTGGACCATAGGAGAAATTGTTCACTACTTAAAGTATTTTAACGTATTCTCTATGAAAAACCAATCTTGCTTGTCAATGGCTTCCTTAGAGAACCAAAGGCAATCTTATTATCTAACAGCTCCTGTTTCGTAACTTAAAACGTTCGGATACTTTAAACGAGTAGTCTCCATTGAAGTGTTGTTTTTAACTCATATCTTATACATCAATTGAAATTCATTTGCCCTTACGGCGTTTATTCCACAGTCATACCGTATGATTGAAATCATGAGTAGTGTAATATCAACGACCGATCGTTAACCTGCAATTAAGCTTTCCTATTGCATATAAAGCTATCCGGTCTGTTTATTTGTCTTCGCTAATTACAAATTTTACAACATCAATGCAGTTAATTGCCATTGATCCTGGCCATAGCAACAATACGCTGAATAGACATGGAACAAAGTGGAAAAAGGAGTAAAATAGCATCCATTTTATCATCTCACAATAGGCACTACAAGGAGATAACTGCCAAGAAGCAACCGGTTGATTACAAAGAATTCATAGAATTCTTAAGGGAAATACACCATTAACATTATAATGATATTTTATCCATAATTTCATGTACGCCTTCTGAACTTGTGGTACAAATCTCTAGAGGCCATATTTAATAAAACTTTTCAATTATCCAATATGGACGTATTAAAAAAATGAAATCTGCCACGTATTTACTCTTCACAAACTAGTCAACTCTTCTGCTTTCGGCTATCCAATAGCCCAAAAGAATAGCCTAACATTGAATGCGTTATTTTTATGGATTCAGGGATATCGTAATGGCATTCGATGGCTCTTTGGGTAATCCACAGGGAATAAAATCTTACACACCCTGGTCATAAGTTAGGCCGTTACAATTTAACGAATCAATAAGTTTTCAAATTATTCGAGAAGGATGGTAATGAAAACTTGGCGTTGAGAGTCAAAGTAGCAATTAAAACGCATATCGCTATAAACTCTTAGCCTGTTTTAAAGTTTTAAGCCTAGATGGTCAATCAATTTACAAGTTTGAAGTGTTTACGGATGTTAAAATTCCTTAAGATCGACAACAAAATCGCCACCGTCGGTAGCCTTAAGCAATATCAAGACATTATTTAATATGAAACGTAAGGGAAATCGCTATGAAATATAAAATAATTTGTAGCAATTGAAAGGTTTTAGGAATGGAATGATTTACTGTAATTGATAAAATCCAATTTATCGTAGTGTCAACTCTTGTATTGCAAATTAGTGCTCGATAGAACCGATAGACATTACTCTGTACAAGATGTATTTTGCTATCGTATAAATAAATAAAATCTAAAACTAGTTGTTAAACCAATTTTCCCAGTTTCAAAGAAGAGCAAATATGGAGAATATAACCTTATCACGACAGTAAGCGGCGATTTGTTCATAACACTCCATGAAGGGACGGAAAATGAACTGGTAAGAGAAACAATAATATTGATGATTTCATTGAACCACTTTAAGGGTATTTTTAAATTCGGCGCCGATAATTTCTGATGCACTGTATTATACGGTCCCATTTTTAGTCATCGTTTTAGTTGATTAATGACTAAATTTGCCTAGGATCAAATCAGTAAGCTGAGTTAATTATTTCTTTACCTTAATACTATATTCGACTAAATTTCATTAATTAATAAATCTCAATTACTGTAGATTTTTAAAACCTTAATTTTATATTCTTTAATGGCATGAATCTTTCAAACGAAATAGAATTTATATATAACCAGTGCATTTAATTTTAAATTAAAGTGCTGTTCAAACTTGATTTTATTTGCCACATTTATTCTTGTCGCTTTAAATATAATACTGCACTACTATTTGCAGCTAATCCAGAGATTATTTATTTCTCAAAGCTATTAACCGTACTACGATAATCATGCATTCCAGTTCCGGAATGATACTAGACCATGTTTATATTTTATTGAGAGCTATTTCTTTCGAATTTGCAAATTAACATGCCCAATATTTTTTTTAATAACTATCGAATATAGCAATGCTTTGGCTACCAAACCGATTACTTAAAGGTTGGTTTCTAATAAAAGATTGCTGTCAGCTACGAATGATATTTAAATTAATATAAATACAGTAAATTATCATTTACAAATAGTGTGATGATTACTTTTCGATTCTAAATTGACTTATCACATTGTTCGTGAAAGCGATTTTAGATGGTTTAATAACAAAGTAACCTAGGTTGCTCTAATGTCTACATTCGTATCGTCAAAATAGGCTTTTCTGTACTATTTATTTTGCCTACTGACACTTAGTATCTTGTGGTTGGTTGGCTATTGGCGTCCTGATTGGAAACATAAACTCACTCATAAAGCTTGTCCTTTGGCAAAAGCAGATTCTGTGCTCATTCGTGTTAGTGTCTTCCAATAATGTTCAAATCTAAGCAATAATTCAACTGAAGAATCGCTTCTTTAACTTACTTTGCTTTCATTGACAAGTCCTGTTTGATAATCACTTCAAAAAATGTTCTTTGGGACATATACGCATACAGTGCAATTTTATAACTTGAAATATTATCTATAGTTATTACTGCAGAATATTATTTTGTGTTATTACATTGGAAATTGAATCTCAGATTAAATCTTGCCACAGTATTAATATCTGCAAGAACGGTAAAGTTTCTAATTCATGTACTGTAAAGTAGTAACTTTATATTTCGTGATATAAATAATTTCACTCGTAGCATGAACAGAATTAGTAGACTAATTTTAATAGTATGTTCTAATTTGAAATTAAATCGCTTTTAAATGGCAGCAAATAAACCTATTGCTTTCTTTAGAAGTAGACCTCATAGTTTTATAAACATCGAAGCGCTTTATAACTGTCAACTATTTAATGTTTATTCTGATACTATTTTTCTCTTAAAGGACCCAAATAATCAGCACCATCCTGTTAAAATTGAAATTTTCAAAGATCATCCACGAAGGTAAAATTATACTATTCTTGATCAACTGCCATATCATTTAAATTATGTACGAATCTGCTATGCGTCATTCAACACCAACGAAATTTAGTCTCTTTTCTCAGGGACTAGAAGCGTCATATTGGCATGATACAGAACTCAAAACAATTATAATTATTATTTTAATCAAATAAGATCCTGCTACATTTTCAAAGATAACTCTCCAACGTAGAATTATACCATACTTGATAAGTTTTCATTTAAATCGTGTGAAGTCCTGCTATATGTCAATCATAATTGAAAAAAAACTAGCAACTCCTCGCACGGCTAAAAGCTTCATAGCTGGCATGATATAGAACTTAAAATAGCTTAGATTATCATGTCCTGCTATATCTTACTCATCACCAAGAAAAGTTGTAGCTTTTGTCGCGGACTATAGACTTTACATCTGGCATGATACAGAACTCGAAATAGCATTTGTTTTCCAATAAAATTTTACTCTTAGAGTAAAGGACCGTCAAATAATCTATAAGAATGAATATATACCATTTATTTCTATTCTAGAACTGCCGATGTGGAGGAAGAATCATCTCAAGGTAGTGCTTATGACTTCATCACAGACAGTTCGTTGGTAAGCTTACAAAATGTCAAATTTTCCTGTCTAGTTTTGATAAAATTATTACTACTATGTAGCAAATAGTAGCCAATTCTATGATTTTCTAATTTAAATATTAGCATAGTACTTATACAAGTAAAATATTTTATTGAACCGTTTTCAACAAGTGCTGTAATCGTCTTAATTTTAACAGCCTACAAAATCCAAATTTTTCGAATTTCGTTTTGTTCGCTATTTCTGGGATGAAAGTAAGAACACATTTGTTCCACTCAGGTAATTAATAAAATTGATTATCATTTCTATATATTACTATGATATTTATAGATCTAGAAATCTATTTATTAAATATGAAGTTCCTACTGTATCTCTTTAAAATTGCAGTTCTAAAGAGTTATTTCGAGCATATGCAGATAAATTTCTATTTCCAAATACTTACGCTCATATCATTTCCGAATTAGAAATGTTTCATGAATGGATCATAGAACCTTTAGGCATACTATTAAATCGATTGACTTTAAAACGTCCGCATTATGTATAGATGGCAAAATTAGCGGCCTTTTAGCTATAATAAATGGTCAATACGGCTTATTGACATTGTTTATCCTTCTATGTTAGGGGTCTCGATCAAAACTTAACATTTCAAGAGATTCGAAGTCAACTTTCACATGGACTCTACGAAGGTCAAGCAAAACGAAGGTATCCCTTAACTTTGTAGATGTATAACTATGAAAACAAGCAAGATAATTTGCATCTTTAAATACTGCGATAAATATTAAATTTTCATTTTTATCCTGCGTACCCAGAATGCTTATTTTCAAGAAGAACTTGATTGATATTAAAGTTAAAAGTATGTTCCTCATATTAGCTGAAGAGGCGAGTGCATTTTGATTATATTACGAGTCAATCAATAAAATACTTTAAAGATCGAACGGCTAGAAATAAACTTTGAAATTCACAATTTTAATATTTTAGGCTTCGCATCCATTCTACATATTCCAGTTATTTAGCATTGCATTTTGGATTGTAGACAAATACTACTATTTTGCAGGGGCAGTTTTCATCGTGTCTATCTTTTCAATTACCGTTTCAGCAATTCTAACTCGACAGGTAATGGATCATCTTTATTAACAACATTCAATCACAAAATAACCTATTTATTTTTACTACCTTGGTATTCATTTTTATCATACTCGTATGATATAGAATTGCGTGCGATTAAGAAAATTAGCAACATCTTCATCGCTGATAACAGTTTTGCGACTTGATTCCGGTTTGCACTTAGAATCAAAGTTAGGATCCATTTTTAAAGACCAAATGCGCTAAGTTAAATCAAATTATTCTTTCTTAGATGACCCACAAGAAATTTCGAGTACTAATTTGGTGCCAGGGGATCTAATTGTAATTCCACCTGAGGGAATGACAATGGAATGCGATGCTATCCTAATTACTGGCAACTGCGTTGTGAAAGAAGGTTTCCTGACAGGTTAATCCTTTCTCCTTATTGAAGCAGCTCATTTTAAAGGAACCTCTTGCAGATTATGTACTAGAAAATCTTAATTTCTATGGCAATATAAAACTCTCTCGTCTTTGCAAAACACAGGTGAAAGCGTTTCTACTGTCAAGACCCACATTGATGACTCTAAAGCCAGATCTACTTACAATCCAATCATTCACACAGAATACACTTTATTAGCTGGAACACAAGTTATCCAAGCGAGAAGCACTGATTCGACACAAGTTTTAGCTGTTGTTATGCGTACTGGTAAAGAAAGAAATTAAATACCTTTTAAGCAACATAGCACTTATCGAAAAGTAACGTAAAACTTTTCTCTTTAAATGGCAGGATTTTATACGGTCAAGGGTGGATTAGTGCGCGATATCTTGTATCCAAAGTCAATGGATACAGAACTATATCGCGATGCTTGTCGTTTCTTAGGCCTTACGGTCGTCATAGGTTAGTATTACCTTTAATAAACTGTTTCTAAATTACTTAGATCTCAACTATTCTTTCCATTTTCATTACTGCTACTCAATTTATTTCTATTACCACAATATAGCTTTGTTAGGAATCATCTACTCTGCTGCAGTCCTCTGCGCTAATCGGGTAAGTTTATAAAACATTCCTTACTGTTATAAGCGTAATAAGTTCCAGCTAATCATAAAGTATCCTTCTAGGCCACTACAAAGAATATCGTTTTGAGAACTATCGATATTATTACTATTGCAATTCCACCACAACTACCAATAGCACTCTCCATTGGTGTCTCATTCGCATTAAATAGATTGAGAAAAGCGGGTATATTTTGTATCAATCCATCTAGGTAAACTATGACTAAAATTTAGGAGTTGTATGGTTACTAGATAGTAGACCAATAGCGTTTTTTTTAGCTGAGTTTTATTCGCTAATAATGGAATTTTATTTTTCACACGCATTATTTCTTGTTCTTATATTGCTTAGGATAAATATCAGTGGAAAGATAAATCGCATCTGTTTTGATAAGGTAAAGTATCCATATCGACCAAGGCTACCGCTTAGATTTAGTCAACCTGTTATGACATGACGACGAGAATAACTATAACCTATTTACATTTGATTTCTTCTATCACAGACGGGAACTTTAACTGAAAATGATATGGAATTTTCTGGAATAATATCAGTGATAAATAGGAGGTAGTATATTGAGAGAGATAGTGATTGTTAGGATTTGAGACGATGAGAAGGAATCATCTCTGCAAATGAGCATCATTTCAATATCAGTTCATTAAATTAATCCAATGGCGTTATCTACAGGTCCTTAATCCATGATTTAATAATATCTTAATATCGTAACTATTAGATTCATCGAATTTAATCCAGAAATGCACTTTAATCCATGGAATCCAGTCGGAATTGTCATGGCTACTTGCCATTCTATCGTTTTAATGAAAGATGGTGAATTATGTGGTGCTCCAATGGAAATAGGAATGTATCGCAACACGGAATGGGTAACACTTTATTGACCAGAAAGAATGATTAAAACTGATAGATTAATTTAAATTGTCTTTTTTTTAAAGACACTCCATGAAATAGAAAGCGGCAACAAAAAATATAATGTACCTATAGAATCAGTTTTGAGACTATCAACCTATACAAAAGCGCAATGTGTAAGCCCCATCTTTGGACTACTTCTATGCCAATATAAATGGCGTTTGCTTTTTAAATTTCCTCATTAATTATTTTACGGTAGCGAATTGAAAGACATTGCTTATAACTTTAGGGACCAACAGAAATTGGAATATTGAAGCGATTCCATTTTTCCCCAGAACTAAGGCGAATGTCTGTTGTAATTATGACACCCGAGGAAAGAAAATTATATTTAACTATGAAAGGCGCTCCAGAAACTGTTATCCGATTTTGCAACGAGGAAACCGGTAAAATAGTTGAATAATCGCTATCATCATGATAACTAACATTATGCTTTCTGTTTTCTTTGCAACTCTATTTGATATCTTTCTACAATTTTTTACAACAAGAAATCCAGTAAAATAATTAAATTAAAGTTATCATATTAAAATTTATCGTTATGCTTCCTATATAATTTGTAACTCTGTTAGATTTCTTACTACAATTTTAATGCTATAAAATGAATTTAAATCGTTTTTTTGACAGTACCATATGATTTTACCCGAATCTTACGAGAGTATACAACTCATGGCTATCGCGTTATTGCCCTAGCTCATAAGCAGCTAGAATCTGAGATATTACCAGAAAACATTTCACAGTTGTCCAAGTAAGTTAGGCGATGCTATTAGAAATGTCATTAGGAACGTATTTAACATCTGTTTTTATGACAGTCATGACCTGGAAAAGAACATGACTTTCGTTGGATTACTTCTTTTCCAAAACAAGTTAAAGGCAGAAAGTTCAGAAGTTATCGAGCAACTTATTCATGCTAATATCCCTGTTAATATGATAACTGGTAAAATTTACTATGTAAATAGAGAAGTAGCGCTGGATTTAATATCGACATCATTGTACTTGACAAATCTAGGCGACCATTTGGAAACTGCCATAGATACAGCTAGGAAATGCAATATTATACAACAAGGTAGCAGTATTACGTGTATTGACATCGATGAAGATGATAACGATTATGAAAAGGAATTGGAAAAATTACTGCAGCAATTAAAACTTTTGGAAGATGATCGGGTCTGATTTGCACCAATATTTGCAATCGTCTACTTGTAACCTACATTACTTCTATTCCAGTAATTACAAGAACAGCATTGCAATTTAATTTTTTTAGGATGTGAAACAAGATCTCAACTTTCGTACGAATAATATTGCCTGCACTGGCAGGACATTAAATGTTTTACTTCAGTACAGACCTGATTTGTTTTTCAAGGTCGGCTAGCACAAAAATTTATAAATAATTTAAAGTTTTATTCCGACTAATGATAAATGTTTTGATTAGTTTATATCTCAAGGTGTCGTATTTGCTCGTATGTCCCCTGTGGATAAAGCACAACTAGTAGAAGGTTTAGTTGAATTAGGGTTAGTCCAGCAAATATAGAATGCTATTTAACTGGCAAGACTATAAAATAGAAGCTTAGAGATAATTTTGATGATCAAATCATTTTCAGAAATTATGTTGCAATGTGTGGCGATGGTGCTAATGATTGCGGAGTTAGTAAACTACTTTATTCTCTAAATTTTTAAATTTGTCCATGATTTAATAGTGATATTTATAAGCTAACTTTGCTTATACACATATTATAGGCATTAAGCGCTGCACATATTGGTATATCATTAAGTGATACTGAAGCATCTGCAGTTTCACAATTTACCTCTAAGGTTAGCTCATAATTTGATTTTCTGACAATTTTAAAGTTAATTGGGTCTCACGCTAGAGTTTTCGCAATTATTCTTACTGTAGATATCTGTAGCGGTAATTTTAACTTTAATTTGATTAGCAAATACCACTAAAATGCATTATCACATAAGCCAATGCTAGCAAGTTCAGAAAATGTCTAAAAGTTCTATTTATTACTAAGGCCACTAATGCTACTGTTTAAATTTCAGATTTCCAACATCTCATGCGTCTTAGATGTTATCAGGTAACATTGGCTTGTTCTTAATTAGGTCGAACTTGTAAAATCATTAGCGTCATGCTATAGTGTTATGCTGCTAGAATTAGAAAAGTTTAATCATGAACTATGATCCTGGACTCACAGGGAAGGGCGGGCAGCCTTGGCAACATCTGTCTGTATTTTAATGTATGTACTAATCACCGCAATAGCAGAATTAATGGCTGTGTTACTTTTATACTGGGTAAGACCTTGTAATCATTTTCTAATACACATATTGACTAGCTATTTCAATATTAAGTCCTTCATTGTCATTTAAATTCATTCCATTGATAAACGTAGACCAGCAGCAATTTCTCAGACTTGCAATTCCTATACTTGGATTTATTTCTTTCTTTTATGTTGATTATCACAAGTAAGTATATTTATCTTCCTAATATAAAATCTTTTAAAATATTTTTCGTTAGCATTAACAGTTGGTGAATTCTATTTGATATTATTACCCTTTAAACTATTGCTAGTGAGCCGAGCTACGCCGCATCGGAAACTTTCTGTGCAAAGACCAAGCATTACTTTGTTCAATTTTAATATCATATTAACCTTAGCAGTCTTGTCTGTTATCACCATCGTAGGTCAAGCTATTGCTTACATATTCTTAAAATCAGTACCATGGTACGACGTAGTCGACAACTCTTCATTAAAATGGTTTCCAAGTAAAACTATATGCTCATGTTTTTATTTTGTTAACAAGCTTCTTTATCTCATTGGATTAAATAGGTACAAATATTCTGTCCCATTATCCAACGGATCCATTAGGGAATTTACTTTGGAAGGCACTACACTGTTCTACTATGTTTCATATCAGTTTATATGGATAGCAGTGATTCTAACACCAGGTCCACCTTTTCAAAATAAGATGTATAAAAATTGTGAGTTGCTAATAGTTGGTTCATTCTAACTTTGATTGCATTGCTCGAAAGCTTAACAGCTGCCGTCATTGTGCGGTGGTAATTGAATGTAATGCACGATTTCTATCGTCTAGGGTCATTCATATTAGCTCTTATAATTACTCTTGCCGTCTCTACTGTTTTACTGTTTCATCCTGGTATTGCAGCAAATTCGTTAAAGGTAAGCTGCTGTGCCTTAGGCAATGCCTTTAACATATGGACAGGAATCCAAAAGTATCATATCAAAATCAAAGTTTATCTGAAAGTTACTTTATGAGCTATAGATGAGTAATACTTACTAATTTATTCTTTCCAGCTAAAAGCAATTCCCGATGTCATATATAAAATTCTAATCCTTATTATGGGATTCGTGTACTTCACGCTTTCGTATGCATTCAAGGTTTGATATGGCAATTGCGGATATTCTGCAAGATACAATCTTTACTGATATCTTAATGCTGCTTTTTCCTCAGGAATTTGTGAATACGGTGGTTAAGACGATGTTCAAGTTAGATCCGTCTTCTTAAACTTTTGCTTGATTATTTATGTTTTGCTTATTTTCTTACAGAACTTAACATCAAATACAGCACAGGAATTTACGTACTATCAATAAATATTTTCCTTCTAAATGATATTAATTTGAAAATTATCAAGAATATACCGTCTAATAATTAAATATATTATTCTATTGCGTTAATCTAAGATCATAGCAAAGATGTAAATAATATTACTATAGCATATAGTGATGCTGCTTTTCGAAGCTACAGATCGAATTATGCAATTACAGAGATCGCTTCGTAGCACTGGCTACAGACGCAGTTTAGACGCATTCGTTCCGCTTACTTTATGTCGTTTCTGAAATTACATTTGATATTCATGTTTATTGATACCATAGTTCTTCAAAAGCTACAAAATAGAAGCTAATTCCATTAGCAAATGATGTATGGACACTCTATCCAACTTTTATAATACTATAGTTTCACGTAATAAGGTTTCTTGTAGGAATTTATCTGTAATAAAATTTTGTCTCGAAGGTATAGCAATAAAATATATAACATTATCTAATTCATTTTCAAAACACGAGCGGACTTTATAAATTTTAGTTCAATATTTCTTATTTTAATTTATATCCAATAAATAAAATTTTATGAAATGACTCGAGAATACCGGTAGGTAAATTTACAAAACTACAAAGACTGATGTAATGTAACTATAAAGTACATTTTATGTTAGTTTTTACTAGAGTTAAATAGAATTTGAAAGTAATGATTCAGTGCGCAATATTGCAATAGCATGCTAGATGAAAGTGCTTCTCACTAGTATTTAAATATTGCATATTACACCACCACACCCCAGTCTAGGCCACAAAACAATATTTGAGCTATAAAATTTTGGAATGATTCTGTATCTATATATAATTTAAATATTCTAGCAGAAGGAATAAACTCCTCCCATTTTTGACATCAAATGTTAATAATCACAACATCAATTTAGATATACAATCAGAAAGGCTATAGTAAGGCTTGTGAATTATGGTACACTAGCGACGTTATACTGCTATCATAGTCCATAACCAATTATTAGGCAGTATATACTTGAATTATATTAGGACTTTTCCGTTATTTAAAGCTTTTAAGCCTACTCTATATAGAGCAATAATGAACGCCTCATTGATGTTATTGTTTAGGTAGCAATATAGTGGCTAGGTGTCTGCTATAGAAGACATTCTAGCTTTTACTATTCTTAGGGAACTTGATGAGGAATCTATGAGAAAGATATTAAAGACTTACTGAAAGCCTATTAGTAGATATTTTAATCATTGGAAATAGCATCACTTCTATAAGATTTGAGTCAAAAACTGAGAGGTCAAAGTAATGCTTTATAGACATTGGAGTAAGAGGAGTTCAGATCACATTTGAATATAACATCGTTTGTCATCATCTTTGAAATCTACAAATGTAAATAGATCATCAACGGGACGCTATAGCTTTTTATGTTACTAAAACTATGTCACCACAATTTTCAACGCTGATATCCTATTGGATCAAGGAACATCACATGCTAGCAGGGTTACCAAAATCTTAACGTTCTATTTCATCCATTCATCAATTCAGTTTAGCTGATATAGTCAACAATATCATTTGACTTACCTGTAAATTGATCCTGCAGAATTGATCTAGTGTAGTGCATGTGGAACAGAAAGTGAAGATGCAAGGTTAGTAGCAACATTAAATTGCTAAGTATTGTTATCTTCGAATTATTTTTATTTCTTAGACTTTGAACTAGAATATCATAATAGATTCAAAGGAGATAAAAATTAGCTTTCTCAGTAATAACGACTTTTCTTCTATTGCATAAAACAACGAGTAGTTGAGTAGAAAACGTACAACGACATTTAAATGATCGTTGGATCTTGCCTTTTTAACTCACAGCCCCAAATCGATCTCGTCAGAAAGAAATTTTAACGGTTGAACGAGAAACTGAATGTACTTTGAAACTGAATGAAGGAACTGACGATGAAATGGTAAGTAAACGATGGTATGGTGTATGGAAACATGCTAATGACTGACTTTGAACAAGAGCTTATCCAAGATAATTCATGATATTAGTTAGAATAAATATTTATTGGAAGCAATCTATCGTTGTAATGTTGCCATAAAAGAGCTGAATAGATCGTAAATAGTCGCTTAGTAATATCTGAATCTAAAAGATTAATACTGTATGTGCAAGATTGAAGATTAACTGAATCTTACAATTGTATTTAGTGCGTTTCAAAGTTAAAGAATTACATTAAATATTGTAGTATTGGAAAGTAATATTATATTAATTAAGGTGACTGAATAACCGAGATTATAAAAGTAATTTTATTTTAGATTAATCAGAAATTAAAGTTTTTAACATAATAAATGTAGCAGGAATATTTAACCATTAAACAAGGATAAAAATTTGTAACTGATTGCGATAAATCCTCTGTGAGGTTGATAGATCAAGAATCTTCAAAACTTTAGAAAATTAAGATTTATTGAACAAAACCTCCTTTACGAAGATACAACGTAATCGATTAGCTGAGGACCTCTAACGAGAAAGAACTATCTTACTATACTAAACTATTCGCTTATATACCTTTCCGCGTTTACAGTCTTAGCACCTTACTTACTACACACTTCAGTATTAGCATCTCAAATACAGGATAGTTTACACCTTTCACGTGAAGCTCTAGTGTGAGCACTGTAGCGCTCCTCTTGAAAAGGATTACAGTTACTAAGCTAGCTATATTTAATACTTAAGCTTCTATCGAGAATATCTATCACATGTTGAACACAACACCTACGGTAGACATTACTAAATTATCATCAACTTAGAATACAATATTACACAGTCTTACAGCCTCCTAAAATCTGAAATGATAGAGATTCGAAAACTTAAAATGTTCGCTTTATTACATAAATTACTTCTTAGACCAAGAATTAGACTAACTCTTAAAAATGAGATCTAAATAGCTAAATATTCAGGCAATATTTCTTTCCTATAATGGACAGCATCTGCTAAATTGTTATTACTTGTTGCATAAGAAGATAGGCATCAGTTAGTGTATAAAATGGCTATGCTAGTTTCGGGTTACTTATCCAAATTCTTTTTCTGATCATTATGCTACTAGTGTTTTGGTAGAGAGAATCTTTTGTAACAAGCATTTTTCGCATAAACGCATATAAGCCTTTTTACTAAATTTATTAATGAATCATTTACGATATAATTCACTTTCAAGGTATGCTATGGATACCAGAAAGACTATAAGAAGGTATAGAATTTGGATGATAATCTTACATTGTCAATAATTAATAACTATAATGGATAATAATGAATCATTATGCTGCGGTTTGCCCAAATCAGTTTGCTACAACGCTTAGGCGGCCCAGTAAACTACAACTTATCCTCTTATTTTTCATTTAGATCTACTTTTATTACATTTTGTGTCTACTAACATGTGGATTTATGATACTTGTTGGCTACTGGAAAGCAGAATGGAAACATATTTGGACGCATAAACGTTGTCCTATTTCTTTGGCAGACTCTATAATTATAAAGGTTTGGCCCTATTTACCTATCTTACTGCTTAGTTATTCCATTACATATTCCCAAATCACATAGCATGATTATATAAAAGCGTAATATTTATAGCTAGCAAGTAAGTACTTGGAAAATTCCTTTTACTCATTGCTACGTTATTTATCTACCTTCGTATTCATTTAAACTGTAATTCTTATCTGTAATTCGTATCTCTTAGAATTGATTTATATTAATCAAAATCATTATAGTAAAGTTACTGCACTACTTTTCACAATATTTGAAACATCAATTATTCCACTACAATTTAAGTTTCATCGGCGTATCGCATCTTCTTCAAATTAATGACTACCCGTACATCAAGAAAGAGACTGCATTCTATTAAATTTCAACTGGCAACATCTATTTATTTTAAATTAAACGAATTCAATTCGTTATGAAAATATAATTCGTAAGCGACAGCAGTTATTAGAAATATCATAATAAATTAATATATGTTACTTAATGTTCAGCTAATGCCTAGATAAAACTTACAGTAAGTGGCATGATGCTAAAATAACGACAGATAAATCCTATAAAATGAAAATTATTACAGGTGATGCAAATTATTATTTATTTAAAAAGATTAAAACTCTGTTGGAGATTAGGAGACAAAGTTTATCTAACAAAGCAACAATTGATTATTAATTTTATTAATAATTTTAAGTTCAATGTAGATATATTAACGCCCATTTCCATTTATGTCGCAACAGGACAGATACAATGTTAGAGAGCTGGCTGAAATGGAAAATATACTGGATTTCGAGTGTTGGTAAGACGTTGATTGATATTTAGCCATCTATTGACTACAGTAGTGCATCTCCATGATATCAATTACTAATGCTAAATTCATTTCAAAAAAAGACAATTAGTAGTAAATCACAATACCATTTCCGTTTAACAGTCGACAACTTACTTCAACTTTAAGATGCCAAATTTTGTATCATATTTTAATGGCAAGTTCCAGCATGAAAAACATAAACAACAAACAGTCTCTTAATGTCATTGATTAATAATATCCTTAAAATAGTTTTTCAGTGCTTATTTCTGAACTTTGTTTATCAACTATAACAGCGATCAAGAAACCGAATCAGAAAACGTGAGCGATAATATTAGCATTAAAGCTTTCATTATACCAATAGGAATAGATTGTGATAGTAGTAGGGCATTAAGTAATTTCAGCATATGAAATGAAGCAATTTAGAACTTAAGGTATGATATTATACGCAGAATCTTAAGAAAATATTTTTTGAATATCGCTGCATTCGATATTACTGGAATGAAAAGCAGCAAACATTTTTACCTTTAAGGTAATATCATCATTGATATTTTAGTTAGTTCAATCTGAAAGTAATATATCGAAGCATATGACTAGTAGTTGAAGTAATTCTAGATGTTAAATTGATTAGCTATAGCTTTGCGATCGCCAGCAATTATTTGCATCCGGCATACTAACCCAATTATGTAATTTTGAAATCATTTATTACTTTACTTATTTGTTTCCGATATTATGAACCAGAGGACTTGAGACAGGCTGTACTCGTCGTGAAATACGATATTATTTATCGAACGGTCTTTCTAATCAACAAGCATGCAGAAGGTACAAGAATGAATTTGAATTATTATAACTATTGACCAATAGTCAATAGTCTTGTTGTAATTCAACTTGGTATTCTAGTTATCACTATAATGCATCTCAGTCAACAAAATTTTTAATTCTAGACCGAATACTTACAAGCAAAATTTGATCGATGTAACGGTAAAAAGCTACCTTCACCTTCTTGTTGAAGAGGTTCAATTCATTTCAGATTGCTATTTTCTAACCATTACATGAAAAGGAGTACTTCGGACGTTACAATTTACGCAATAATATTAATTAAGGCATAAAGAATTACTGTGCAGTCTATTCTAGCAGATGGCACTGTTATTTAATTTGATGTTATTACTTATAAAATTCTTCATCTAGGTCCTCGACCCATTCTACGTTTTTTAAATATTTAGCATTATCTTTTGGATGGCTGATTACTATTATTATTATGCCTCCTGCATTCTAACCATGTCGCTGTTTTCCATTATTATAACATTGATACAAACACATTTGGTAAAACTTCTAACCAATAAGTTTCATGAGCATAAAATTAAACCTAGTAGGTATCCTATCAATTGGAGTTCTTTAACACTTACTTGCAAATTACAGAATCGTGAGCGATTAAGAAAAATGGTGGCTACTTCTTCAGATGTGCAAGTTATCCGAAGTGATTCTAGTTTGTGAAAAATTATATTTGGAAATATTTTAAAACGTAGATCGTTTGTTCGTCTGTATTACAAAATAATAATAATAATCTATGACTAGATGTCCCTCAAGATTTATCAAGTACTGATCTCGTCCCTGGTGACTTAATTATTATACCGACAAAAGGCATTAGGATGGAATGCGATGTGGTATTAATATCTGGTAATTGCGTTGTTAATGAAAGTTCTTTAACAGGTATCGATATAATGTAGATTGGTTTTCGAGTTTATCTGAAGTTATTTATAATAAGTTTCCTTTTCTCCGTTTAACGTTTAATATAAATGACTAAGCGATATTCCAAACTAGGGGAGAGTAATCCATTTTTGAAAACTGAACTAATCGAATTTGGAGTAGAAGCGGATGCAGCTTATAATCCTAACGTTCATAAGCAGCATACTCTATTTGCAGGAACACAAGTTCTTCAAGCGCGTAGTTTAAAGGATTCGCACGTGATGGCTATCGTTATCCGAACAGGTTAGCAAATGTTCATAAGAAATTGATTTCATAACACTTAGTCATGGTAAGTTCTGCAAATACTATTTAATAATTAAGGCATTGAAATATTTTTTTAAATTAGGCTTTTATACGCTGAAAGGAAACCTAGTTCGTGATATTTTATATCCTAAGCCAATGGATTTAAAATTATATCGAGACGCTTACGGTTTCTTAGGCTGTATGGCAGTATTAGGTAGATGTAACGAATAAAGCAATTGAGCAGCCTATTAATTACGAATTTGTTTTAACATATCTATTTTATATTATGGCCTTTCCAGCGGTTGCAGGCATGATATACAGTGTAGCTATTCTAATCCGAAATAATGTTAGTAAAAAAATAATTAATTGATGTTAATTACAATTAAAATCAGAATAACTACTTCAATTTAAATGTCTGTTCAGTCCGAACGAGCTGATTCGAGCTTGAGTTGATTCCTATTTACCTTATGGCTTCTTCTATTGATATTTGATCATTAATTATTTTCTCTAAATAAATGTAAGCGTGTTTGATTTCTAGCCGATATTGTTCTTTCTTTATTTCTCCTTTAATAAGCTTAATTCTCAAATTTAACTCTGCATATTAAATTACGGACGAATATGAAATCTACAAATTCAAAATTAACTCTTATATCTACATCTTCCGCTGGCATATGTTAGCATGTAGTTGGATTTATAGTAAATGTTTTCCCTTAAGCTTACTGAAATGTTTCATTCTATATGTTAGGTAAGCACGCTTCGAATCATTGCACGAGTTGTCGACGTTATTACCATTGCTGTTCCTCCAGCTTTACCTGTTGCTCTATCAATTGGAGCTGGATATGCTTCTTATCGATTGAAAAAATCTGGAATCTACTGCATCAATCCTTCGAGGTAGTTGCTAAATATCGAAATTTGACGCTTGAATTTTTAGTAAACGGTTAATTTGGGATTTTAAAATATCTATATATATAAATGAAAATGTGAGCGTCGATATTGATCCTAATCTTTTCAGATGCAGGATCAATTTAAGTGGAAAAATCGATTTAGTATGTTTCGATAAGGTAGAGCTGATCCAATCCTAATACGGTGGTAAATGTAATAAGATAGTAAACATGCTTTAATGCAATGTACACCTTAAATTGCATTAGACAGGTACACTTACTGAAGATTTTGCTGAATTTAGTGGTGTGCGAGCATCAGCAAATGGAAGGTCAACTACACTTAGGAACATCGATATTTAAGTTAATTGCACCATTTACATAAAGCATACGCTAATGTAGGTTATACAAATGTTGGATTACTTTAGATTCTTGGATATGTGGACAGAACTTGAAGGTCATCTGCACGATATAGTAACCACTGTGATGGCTACTTGCCATTCTTTAACGTGGCTTCGAAATGAAATATGTGGCGATCCAACTGAGATCGCCATGTTTCATGCATCGAAATGGGTACACTACTCTCTATAGAAAAATTTCATCCATTCAAATTCCGAGAATAAGATATGATTTTTTAGTAATCCACATATTGATACAACTTAGCTGTTAGACGATAGTATTAAAGAAGGCTATCTTCATGAAAACCTGACTATTCAATCCTTGATCAGAGTACCGCCTGAGTCTAGTGACAATCAGCAAGTAATTCTTTTAGATGTTTTTAATTTATCATCTATCTATCTCATTTCACTTTATTTGCCTTAATAGAAAGAATGTTATTTTCTTATAATTTTAAATCAGAATCAGCTTTATGGTATTTTGAAACGATTTGAATTTACTTCAGAGTTAAAGCGTATGTCGGTCATAATTCATAATGACAAAACCAGAGATCTAGAGTTGGTTATGAAAGGTGCTCCTGAAACAGTTATACATTATTGTAATGCCAATTCAGGTAGCCAAATTGTCGCTTAGTTATTTATAGCTCCTGAAATTTACCAAGGATGTTACTTTTTCTCAACAATATAAATTAAATACAGATTATTCATTAATTTCTCTAGTTCCGGATGATTTTCTTACCATTTTGGAATCATATACGAGTCAAGGGTGTCGTATTCTAGGTTTAGCGCATAAACCATTAAAATCTGACTTGTCATGGCAAAATATTAAGGAATTATCTCGGTCAGTAGCGTTAATTTATATTATCGTGTACAGTATAGGATTAATTTCAGCAATTATTGTAATATAATTATAGCGAATAAATCTTTTCTTTTCCAGTCATGGTTTGGAGCAAAATATGTCTTTCGTCGGACTATTAATCTTGCGAAACAAATTAAAACCTGAAACGTTTAATACCATTAAGGATTTAGCAGTTGCTAATATCAGAACTGTGATGATTACAGGTTTATTTAACGACAAAATAGCCAGGTAACGATCTTTAATAGTAGCAACTAAGTTTTAAAAGCGTTAAATTTATTTTATGACAGGCGATAATCTAGAGACCGCTATTAAAGTTGCTGAGGAATGTGAAATTATACAAACCTGTGACAATCTGGATTATTTAGCAGTTGAAGATGTAGACGACGATCTAGGGAAACCAAATCTGATCTATAAAAGACTAAAGTCTTTCAGAGAGGACCAGGTATAAGCTACTAAAAGAGAGTATAGTGAAATAATCTTTTTACATCAATAAAATAACTCATAAATTCTCCCCATACAAGGTTAATTTTGATTCGGAGTTTGGCCATGAGCGAAACTGTAAAATCGCTTGTACTGGAAACACTCTTGATTTAATAAGCAAAATACAGCCGGAGCATCTCAATAAGGCATCTTGACCATAGTCAATTACTAGATCTACAATAATTTTAAAAGTATCCAAGAATAATTGACATAACTATCTCCAATGTTCCACATATAGCTATTAGAAAAAGGAGCCATCTTTGCTCGCTGTTGTCCAAAACAGAAAGCTCAGCTAGTAGAATTTTTTAAGGATTTAGGGTTAGATAATAATATAAGTAATAATATATGATCACTATCTCTCCAGGAATCTGAGTGTCCGTTTTATAAAATTCATTTATACCTTAGTTACTTTGTTGGGATGTGCGGTGATGGAGCCAACGATTGCGGGGTAGATATTCAGTTTCATCAATAATTTGAAATTTCCATTTAAGTAGCTGTTCGTTACAAATAATAGGCTTTAAAAGCGGCACATGCTGGTATATCTCTATCAGAAGCAGAAGCGTCTATAGCATCGCCCTTCACATCCAAAGTAAGAACTATCGTATTTTGTAGTTACCATACTTGGCTTGTATTCAAATAATTTATAGATTCCAGTGGATTTAAAGTTAAGGCAAAGCATATAAACTACTTATACCTCGAGCGGCATTTATTATACCTTATTATAAAATGTCGACGATTGCTTGTAAAATTTATGTATGAAATCTCTCTGTAGAACTGCTTCTATATGATTTGATTGCAATAACTCATCATTTTGACAAATATTTATAAGTCTTGACTAATTGGCTACACAATCTATAATTTTTAAAACCTTTCCATTCTATTATTAAATTTAATTTATATTTTAAATTTTAGATCGCAAACATTTCTTGTGTTATAACCTTGATTAGGTCAGTTGAATAATCTAATTAAATCTAATTATTAAAGTACGATCTTGTAGCTGTTATTTCTTACAATTTTCTTGCTTAGGTTAATGTTAAAATGCTTCATGAATGTCAAATTCACGATAGTAAAATCACTACTTTATCATTAGAGAAGGTCGAGCAGCTCTGACAACATCCTTTAGCGTTTTTATGTATCTTGCTCTTTCCAGTATGATTCAATTTTTAACAATCATGATTTTATATTGGGTAGGTCATTATGTGCCAAACATTTCTTCTTACAGAATTTATCGATTTACAATCCTATTTAATCTATTTTACATTTATTTCCTACAGTTTGCTGCAGTCCTAGGAGATTTACAATTTCTGTACATAGATTTATTTCTGGTATTTTTTTTTGTACTTGCAAGTAAGTAAAGTACTTTGTTCTATAAAATCATATATTAATGCAGTAGTGAAAATAAGACACAAGATGCCAATTCTATTTTTAAATTAATATAATAAAAAATGATAGAAAACTATTCCTAAACGTATTTATCCATATTGCTCTTGGCATTTATTTAGTGAGTAGGGCATTGCCATATCCGAAACTATCTCCACTTAGGCCAAACATTTCCCTTCTAAGTTTAGAAACTCTGGTGACTGTCTCAGTACTGATTACTATTATTATTGCTGGTCAAGCCTTTAATTATGTCTTTTTAGCTGTACAACCTTGGTAAGTAGTTAGAAATAGTTCTTTTTCATTGAAAATTAACTTTTCGAACGATGGAAACGAAATTTGAAAAATGTTTGAACTTCTTTACGTTATCCATACCACTACAGGTACAGCGTTAGTTACGAAACAAAAAATGGTTTACTTAAGATGGAATCTTATGAATCAACAACCCTATTTTATTATTCATGCTACCAGTATATTTGGTTAGCTGTCGTTTTGCTCCCTGGTCCACCCTTCCAGGAGCGTGTATATAAAAACTGTAAACTCATACTTACAGCTTCAAAATAACAGCGTGATTCCTGTAATAATACGTTTAGTACTAAGCTTGAATTTTAATGATTACTTACGTAGGGTTATTGATGCTTACGTTGACATCGTCATTACTTATAACTACAATATTAGTTATTTATCCTGGTCAAGCACTACAGTCTTTCAAGGTTTGACAGTTGTAGTCACTAAGTAATAACTAAGCTATTTAACTGCAAATCTGCAGTAGTTCTCAGATTTAAAAATTTCTTATATAAAAACGCCATTAAAGGGTATTTCTATTTTTAGTTAAAAGTCATAAATGACTATCGTTTTAAAACCTATTTAATAATAATGGGCCTAGTATATCTTGGACTTTCCTTAATGTTTAAGGTAAGCTGATATATATAGATCATGTAGCATATAAAGATAACCGGATGAAATATCAAGTTCATAGTTAAAAACTTTTTAAAAACTTTTAGGCATTCATCAAAACAATGATCAAGATAATTGACGATTCAGCATCAATAGGTTCATCTATGAGACCTAAAGTTAAAATCTTATAAGAAAATGATCTTACTCCGTGAAATCTCATAAGAAACTTTTCTCAAAATTTGAAAGTTCTGTGTTTGCTGGTGTTTATTGTATCCTCAAAAATTTCATGTTTTCATACAATAGAAAATGATGCTACAGGTAGAGAAAAAATTACGTACTACCGAGCAAGTTTACTAATAGTGTCTCCAGAAGTTTTACAGCACTTTCTGCAGTCGATAAAAAATTTATTTTTATATTGCTTTCCTACTAATATGTTAAACTTATAAAAAATATTAATTTACGTACAGAACCATACTAACACACGCTTATTTAATTAAAATGTTTGTAAAATTAAGATTCTTTGATGGTTATAATTTTAATATGACTAATCCTATAAAGTGTCACTACTAATTTCTATTCTAGAGTTTTAATTGAAAGTATCATCAATTTCTGTATACTAGTGCGCCTGAATTTCTTCTAATTCTAGTAAAAATTTGAGCACATTCATCTTTCTGATGATGAAGATACTTATGACGGGTATGATGCAATCAAATAAATTTGCGTCAAATTCAAATACAATGTTTTATTTCGGCACGGAAGTCAATTTTTGAATTATACTAGAAATGACTTGCAAAATAACATATGGCCAAGAAATAAAGCAGCGAAACTTATTATATATATATATATATATAAATATAAAGCAGCTCTGACAGTGTAAACGCCTTGATATTTAAATTTAATACATTCCATACTTGCTTGTAGCCGAAAGTATTTTAAATCTTTGATACCATACCATTTCATATACAGCATTCTATCAACATCTAAGCATGAGGAGACAGTCTTAAAGCAGAATATTTCAAATCAAAAAATATTCGGATATTAACTATTGCCTATATTGCATAAATGTCCTCCATGTAGTCGGAATTCATGCAGTTTTTACCGCTATATCGTTGTAAACTCATAATACAGATACACTGATAGCTAGAAAAATGTACCCATAACTCCATCATGTATGACGTAATTTAAATTGCAGTTAATTATAGAATTATCATTTTAGGACAATACATTTAGTATCTTCGCTAGCGATATTATTGTATGACCTCATACATGATGCACTTCTATAATATTTTCTCCGGGAAAGAGATTATGAGTATAAACATTTCAGAAAGAGACACAAGCTTAAATTAGCGCTAGCCATATTAAATTAGCGGCTGTACACTACTTCAAGGCACAAATCGCAGCTTAGCATCCTTCAGGGAGAAATTGTTAATAGAAATGACAGTACACAGCAGAAATTATACGATTTTTAATCATATCAGGAAACTATGGTAGGCATCATGTAATAGAAAGCTCAACTAATTTTTTTAATGATGCTATAGCCGTAATCACGGTCACGGCAAATGAAATAATTCAGATTTCTACTGCCTTTAACTTTACGAGAATTATGAATGACTGGAGACTCGAAAATTTGTAACAATTCAAAATTAAAATTATTATATATGTATACTTTACTCTCTTGAATAAATACAAACAACTTATTAAACCATAAGCGATCGACCTTGTCAAGTGGAAAATTACAGTTAATGTACTGAGTTTCGTTGGCTTTCAATACTAGCCATGGATATTCATCGTATATCTAGAAATAGAGTCACAAAATTACCACAATAATGATATTTGAAATTATCATCAGAACGAACTATATCCAACTGTTGACTTACAACAACTTCTTCTCCTTTTCGGACAAGAAAATAAACACCACCTGGGCGCAAAGAAGCACTCTAAATGTAGGATTAGTAATTCATATCAAATGGTTTCAAAGGCAACAGAATTTTGTATTGTTACAGTTATTACATCAATAATTAGTTTGCTGTTTCATCCTTGACATCATTTAAAGGGGTTGTACTTACATCAAGTTGTTTAAAGTCTTGATCACCTAGCTCTTCTTTCATAATTGATTCATTCTCAATATCATAAATATCAGTTACGTAAATGTCTAATTCATCTGGAGATACTAAAATTCTACATGCATAGATACTATCTCGCCAATATTTCATGAATAAAGTTTGATAGACCTCATAAACTGTTTCGTGAGCTAGTCGAAAAACCTAATTTTGATGGATAATTATTTTCGTTACGTTAAGTTCTAGAAAAGATAGTTATATATCGCATTCATTTATAGCTAACAGTTATCTTTCATTTTCTTAATTTATTTGTATCTAATGTTGTGAATGATTAATCATTTATTTAAAATTAAGATAGAGTTAATGATATTATATAGTATACCTTTAAAAACTGTTGATCCTTCCACGTGCGATAATAAAATATAGCATGTTGGTCATCAATATAAGTCAGTCTTCGCTGCGAATATTCCTCATTATAGCGACAAAAGCATGCAACAACTCGTCCACTACTTCGTTTGATCATTGTAATCATCAAATCATGGGTATCCTAAAAAAATATTGATTATAAGCTGATTTCATATGTATAGCTTTATGAAATGACAAACCAGAATGCAAGACTAAGTATGATTATTGTCATTAATTAGCATAGCTAAAGTTTACTAACAAAATCACGATCGTCCCAAACCAATATGAAGATATCATCCAATGATCGGTATCGTAAGTGTGTTAGATATATCTTTTTGCTGACGAGTATAGTTTGTGTGGAAGTCCATTTATGTACCTCGATTTCAGCGACATCTTTGAACTAAAGAAAATGAGACAAATTAATAATGACATTAAAATATTCAGCTTTATCATATTTGAATATTATATCTACCATTTACTTCCATGAATATTTAAGGTATATAATAATTTAAGCTTTCAATAGAAAATATTTCTAATCGCAATCTGTTAATAAAACCTTTGAACCAACTATTATACTATTATAAATTAATTGATCATAGATGTTTGAAAATTATTTTGATTTCATAATGTTATGATAAAAATCGAAGGTATTAGAAATCAGTAAGTGCTTACACTAGTTATTATATGCCAATGATTTACATCAAGGTTTTCTAGGCAACAATTATTATTGCATAAATATCTCTCGATAACAATAAATCCTTTTAAGTCCCCAATCAAGCGGACATCAAATTTTGAAGAATCATGAGGCCCATAAATATCTAACATGCTACTCTTTTCTGATTCTAATGTCTCTCCACGACGTACCTATTGGCATAACAACAGTATCATTGAAATTATAATCATGAACTGAATGTTTTAGCAATTTAATTACAAAATCTTTGGCTGAAGAACTAATAACATTAGCTAAGGAACAATTAATTAGCAACGAAGAAACCTCAGTTTACAAAGAAGTCTAATAAAATACGACATATCGAAATGGTCAGTTTCCATCAAAATGATTCCTAGTAGTATGATATTTAATAATAGCTATGGTTTCACGATTGTGTGTATGATTTTAGTAATTACTATTTTCAATACAATGTTGTACTATAAGAATATCTAAGGTTAAACGAAAGGCAGCTTTATAACAAAATAGAAATTGTCTGGAATTTACTAGCCTAGAATTATATTACGAAATATCTATTGCAGAGTCATAATTATATTGAAAAGCTCTGATCTTGCCTGAGAATTTATGATTTATTATTAAATATCTCAATTGCTGTTTACTTTGGTAATAAATTACCTTGACTTTTATATGATTATCTTCTGTTTTAATAATATTAACTACAATAGGACAGTTATCAATAAAATCGAAATCCGACGCTATTATTTCACCATCTTGTTTACTCCTTTTAGAATTGACGGTTTTAATTCCTCGATTCGGCGAATGCATATTATTTGCTTGCGACATTCTAGAGGTTACATTCCAAACCTTTTCAGGAATAATTAATGATGTTGCAGAAATTTGTTGACTTGGCTCAATGTCAGAATAGCTAGTAAAAAATGGCGTATTATTATGTTATAAATATATATAAAAACTACTGATTTATGGACATAATATACACTACTAAAGTTCTACTGATTAAAAACAAAATTTCTTTATGCACAGCATGATAAAAACCTACTCTGCTAGAAAAATGATAAAAAAGTCTTCTGACAAGCGTGTATTATAAATAGCAGTCTTGAAAATTGGTCAAAACCATATATGTCTAAGAGTAAAACTTACATTAAGTGGTAATAGATACTTGCAGAATTTGCTTGAAGAGTTCTAGCAATCTGATAAGCCTGTTCGTAGACAGGACTATCATTACTAAGCCAGTTTAGAAGAAATTGTATAAAGTCCACTGAATCTTGATTAAGAAAAATCCCATACTGTTGTAATAGCTGATAGAACTGATTTAATTTATCCTGAGACTCCTGTATGATAAAATTAGTTGTACACTTTAATAACCACAAATTCATTAATTTTCACTTATATCCCTATCTTGGTTAGATGCATAAGGTATTCTTACAATGCAAAAAAAAACTTTTAAAACGTAAACAAAATAACTATTCAAGTATTTACGAGACTACATCGCATCTAACATTTAAAGTATAAGAAATTGTTAATCTAGGATATTTCAAGGTAAAATGTTTTAATATAATTGGTATTTCTATTTAATTGGATAAAGAATTTAAATAAAGATTTATGCAATATAATAGCCCAATTTTATATGACATCTAGCTCAAAATTAGTAATCCTTCTTTAATTGCTTTAATTTCTTACTGGATTAGTAATGTAATTTTTTATGATCTACTACTGGTCTTACCAACTAAGAATCATATTTAACAATGATCATTTTACCTTAACTGATACATGTTGATAAATAACTCGTAGATTGAATAGTAAGCCCCAAACAGTTTTGCAAATTTTAACAGTTGCATTAATCCATTTTATATCTGTCAATAGTATTTCTACTATTTTATATGCTGATGCTTGCAGAGCATGGTCGATAATATATCGGTAGAAATAACCGTCATCCTCATGACGATACCATTCATAACCATATTTCAATTCTGTATTGGTGATTAAAACCGTATTCAATGCTTTAACCATAGAATTTGAAGAAGAAATATGCAAACTTTCTTCATCTATAGATTTTTGGAGATAATCCATGACAATATTATGTAGTAAGCAATAGCCCCTATTAAGAAATATATATTAATACTTTATTAATTTCAAATTAGTACGGATTTTATAATGTCAGCTCTGATATCATGAAGCGATTATAAACTCGGTAAGTAGCTAATTCTTAAGAAATTTTGATGCACATACCTTAATATATTTCGATGGTCTAATTGTTGATAATATGTCAGCAACGATCTCTCTTGTAGCTGTTGAAGAAGTTTTATAGTTTCATGTTCAGAATAATTCCACAAAATGGTAATCATACTGATGGGAATCCTTATACTACGAAAAACGCCCAGCAGCCTAAACAGTTCCCTTCTCTCTTCTGATAAATTATTTAAAGCACATGATATTAAGACATCTAATTTATCATTTAATGATTTGTGACGCCCAATACTGATCTCTTCTTCATCAATTATTGCTTTGATATCATTCCATTTATATCGATCATGAAATTCAATTCGTCTAATAATAGATACAGCGAGAGGTAACCCTAAATAAATTTGATAAATCTCCATATATTGATCGGCATGATGGGAATTTGCATGATGCTTCTTGCTAATCATAGGTTGCTTGCCCTTCGAGCTTAAGATTTGTACAGTTTCTGCATAGGTAAAATTCTATTTATGGATTGCATTAAATTCATCATTATTAGTAGTGGTTGCAAAACGATAATGTTATTTTAATGATAATAATTAATACCGGAATTTTGACTAGAGTGTAGTTTAATTTTAATTCTGGATCAACGTTACGCGTTATCACAATCGATTTCGAAGCAAACTGAAAATATCTAAAGTAGGAAGCATCCCAAACATCATCGAAAATGAAAACTGATTCGGAAGTTTTCCTGTTTCCTAAATAAATTTAAATAATAATGTATATGTATATTACTAGATTGGTGAACTTAATTTTGCTCATGATTTAAAAACTTAGATAATGAAATATACTGCCATTAAATAATTTACATCCTTTACATTACTTTTTAAAAACTGATTAAGGCATTTAACAACTTGATGCAGCTTTTGTGGCAGTTCGTCCGCAGACATTCGTAAACGAAGGCATAAAGATCTTAAAGTCTCAAATAATGTTTCTTGGTCAATATTACCTATAATAAACAAATAAATTTAAATTTAATCGTATCTTACAAAATTTAATAAACTGATTTATGACATATCGAAATTTTAACTCTCTAGTCTAAGCGAACCTACCTATGTGAATCCAATATGCTCCATAAGGCAAATCGTTGATATTGCTTACTAAATGTCGTATAGCTTTGCTAACTATCGTCGTTTTTCCACTTCCAGCCATGCCATATACGAAGACATGGCCTGATTTCCGATCTATATTTTTTAGAGCTGATAATAAAAGATCCATGCACTCATGACGAGATATATGACAACTGCTAGTCATGATTGGAACATCTCGGAGTAAATCTATAACGAATTATTAATCAATCAACCATTATTATTACTGACTGATTCAAGGCAACATTATATGGATTATTTAAACCGGAGAGATTTTCAATAACATTATCTTATGAATAAAAATTTTGTGAAGGTACATTGATGAATAAATGTACCATTATACTCTTCATTTAAATAAATTAAATTCGTCAATCTGCATAAGTTTCAATTAAGGATTAAGCTGTGATCATCACAATATAGAAAGGAGCGTAAAATTTGATTTACTGTCGATATGACATAAATAAGATGACCAGTAATCGTAGAGAACTGTTAACTGACGCCGTTTTTGACACAATTATCCGATTGTATGATTGCTTTAAGACCACAGTCAAAGGAACTATTGAATCACTATCTTTATAAAAATTATCTCAAATATTCATTTTGTTGGAAATAAATGTATTAGTCAAGCACTTAGTTAAAAGCAAGTTAATATCTATCGTACCGCGAATAGATTTAATTAACATTGTTAAGGTATAAATCATTCAATTTTAGCTTCATTAAAAAATAAAGAAGTCGTAGTTTTATATTTCATATGTTTACGTCGCTTATAATTATATCAAAAGGCTTCAGAGCTGGTAGCATAAATAATTTTAGGATAATAATAAATACTTTATCTCAACGATTGCGATAGGGCGTAAAGCTGATTCTTGAAAATCATAAATTCTTGTCGTGGTGATAAACACGAATTGAATTTTGAGTAATATTTCTACTAAAAATCCGTATATGATTTGAATGCGAGCCAAGTCTGAAACAGATTCATGATTTAATAAGCCCAAATATAACTCCAACTCCATAAATGGATCAATGATTACGCTTGAAATTGCTTACTTCGCAGAAATACCGTTAAGAATAAAAAAGCACTATATAGTTGTTATAGCATTTCCAGATTTTGTAACTGACGAAGTGGATATATAATCTATTGGTTATTTTTGCATTAAAAGCATTAATACCCTGATAACCTTATCAAGTAAAAGTCTATTTGCACTGATGATAGCAGTGATTTTAAAGACATATTTTCGCTGGAAAAGATTTCTTTCTGATGACTGATCCAATACAAAAGTTTA
The DNA here is from genome assembly GCF_000150275.1 of Trichoplax adhaerens. Classification (NCBI taxonomy): domain Eukaryota; kingdom Metazoa; phylum Placozoa; class Uniplacotomia; order Trichoplacea; family Trichoplacidae; genus Trichoplax; species Trichoplax adhaerens. Next base: position 693,295 of record NW_002060968.1, read on the forward strand.
CTACACAGTACCATCCTGCTGCTGCGATGATCAAAAATAGTGTAATTAAATTTTGATTTCGAAAAAATTCTGTTTATCTTATTGTTACGAGTTTGATGTTCTTGGTCATTTTGGATGTAGAAATGATCGATTCTTAGTATATTTTAACAAGCATAAACTGATTAGCAATTAGCTCTTTTAACAAAATCATCAATTCTATTTATTCATTAATAAGAATAGGAAAACTGCAGGGCGGAAAGCTGCCACTAATGCTTTAAAGTGGCTGTTCTACGATAGGAATGGAGTAACAAGAAAACAATTTATTTAATCAGAACTTCATTTACTGTTACGAGAGCGCTAAAAACTTTACCTTCTGTTGAAGATGTGGCACTTGATAGTGGACAAACCGATGACATCGAACAGGTTTTGTCTGAAAGAAATTAAATAATCTATCCTTTATAAAATGGTTGAGGTAACATGAAAGTAATAGTCTTAATTCGTCATACTAGTCTAAATTGTAACTTCAATTATTAACTTGAAACTTAATTGTAAAAACTTCTCTAGAAAATTACTTCTAAACATCAAATTAAAGCCTTCTGGTGGTTATATGTGCTTCAGAAATTGACTTACAATGGGAAGAATTCATTTTATTATTTACAGTGTATGAAGCTCCGATCGGATGTTTCTCTGCAGCCAGGACAATTCTAACTTCAGGTTAACTTAAATAGCAATTCTTACAAGCGCGCTCTGCTACCCGTGTACATGATTGAATTTAGGACTTGGCTCACGATAATAGCATAAATCAATTTGTGGGCCCTTCTATATAGTATTCCCACTGTGATATGTCTGGCCAGCTGACTACTTTATTAGTTCATAATTACATAATCTGGTATTCCATAATTAGACTAGAGATCACATGTTCTCGATCATTCTCTCTATCTAATGATGTTATTCATTAATGGTTATTATGCTTAACATAGCGTTGAAGTAATAGATTGTTTTCATGATCTTGTTAGGCTTAAAGTCCAACAGTGCTCTAAGAATGAGAAGAATGCTCTTTAGAGACAATGTTTCATGGATTTAAGCCTGGCACTGTAGCCACATTGCTTTAATGATAGCATGAAATAGTACGGCAGATACCAATGCTAACCTTACTTCAAATTCGTCAACAGTTATCGTAGGTATTCATCCATGAAGAGGACAAATGAATGAAGTTGGAAGTAGTAGTCTCTATAACAGCATTGTTGTTTTTGTTGCACCTTAGATATTTCAGAAAGACTAATGTTATTATTGCAACCACTATCGATGTCGTATGCCACCGTTAAATTTTTGAACCAGTTGCGAATATAGCAATGAAATGTACTGTATCTAGCTATTGCACATTCCTTAGAGCTACAATAATGTATTATTAAATTTATTATTTCCACAGTGTAATGAACAGTTATAAGTTGATACCTTAACAATAATTTCGCATTGCTATGCTTGAAGATTTGCTATAAAATGAGGTTATTCTATAGCCTACAGGTATGCTGCTTGCTAAAAATATTGGGACTCCATATTCTATTTGAAAATTAATATTTATCACCGTTATTAACTATGATTAAATTGCGTAAGCAGACAGATAGTATTATATAACTTTTCGATATTGAATGTCTGTTTCATATATCGATTATTAATATCATCATAATTATTATCGATCTTGTCTTCTTACTAACAATATTTACACGATAATGGCAAATATCCACGTTGCGAATTTCGCAAAAGTGATCGCATTTTTTAACATAGGCTCATTTTCTTATTAAGTTACTTTAAACTACTCCAAAGATCTTTGGATTTGCTCTTCATCGAATATAAACTATTATAACAGTGCCGCCCGTGGAATTTCATCATCTTGTTAGCATTATTGTGCTGCGTAAGGAAATAATTTTCACTATCCGTATATCATAGAAATCAACACTAAAAAATAAAACTCGATCTGAAAACGATATGGAGATGAATCGATTAATGAGCTTTTATTACAACATCAACTGAAATTACTATTAGGCCTCTACATGAGAGAAATTTGAACGAGCGATTCAGTTAATAAAGTTACCCTACAACGCGTAAACTGTATTAATGGAGTACTATCGGAACAGAAAGTTAAATATCAAACCCATATTATTCAACAAACAAGCTCTATGCACTCTTGTGAAACGGAGATGAATTTATACGACTCTGATTCATTTTAATGTTAAAAATGTTTTCTAATGCTGTAGACTACTAGCAGGTTATCCTAAGTAAGCAGTCCATTGCTAGGCTTACGAAATAGCTGGTTGCACACTAATTACCTCTTTTGGGAATGTTTCAGCTACAGCTTCAGTAATTATTTGTGTTAGTCAATTACCTACCCCTTGATTCTTCGTCTATAGCGAATTTTACTTAGTACTAGTAATTAATTCAAACACTGCCACTACCGCACCTTCGTTTTAGCCGTGATAGTGATATTTACTTGCCGGATGGAATACAAGATGACTCATAGTGCTAGCATAACTTTGATAATTAGTAAAACTACCAACTACGCACTGATTGAAGAATTTTTTTGTTTCAGCTATTTCTTCATAATCCTATCTTCTTGACTACATGTTGATAAGTAAATCTTTCTGATTTCTTTTAGTTTCTTCAAGCTTTCAAGTCATTTTAGACAATGCTAGAAAGAAGTTTATTGTAAGGAGCTATGCGATGTATTGTTGATGAGGCTAAGATCAAATTATCATAACAACGGCTATCCAGCCTATTTTTTTATTAGATATTGATCTACGTATATGATTGATCATGACATTGTCATAAAATGAAGAATTAATTGCATCCAACAACAATTGCATGCTATAATGGAATTAACGAACCTATTGAGCGTGCATAGTAACAACCAGTATAATGCATTGAGAAATATTAAACTATGACTGCATTGACATAGAACTTTTAATATCAAGTCGAATTAGTCACATTCTACGCAGTCAGTAAATGCAATAGCAATATTAGATAGACATCTCTTTAATCACTAATAATTTATTTGGAAAACAGTACTGCAAGGATAACGATGGATCTTGTCGATAATCCGGTAGAGTATAAATTAATGACTATGTTAAAAGCGTATCAAGTTAATCGTTTCGATAGATTGACCTACAATGAAGGCAAAATTTGGTCATTAAAATGTATTGAACAATTACAACAACAAATCCAAGCCAATGATATAGATAACAAGCACCAAGTAAATCATCAAATCTATTATTTATTATCATATCATTACTATAATCTGGGTCGAATATATCAGCTAGGATTAGGTACTACCAACATTGATCAATCACAAGCAAGTAAGTATTATAAACTAGCTGCAGGGGAAAATCACCCATCGGCAATCTACCAACTAGGAAAATTGTGTGGTTGTACTGGTTGTGACTACGAATATACTAAACAACTCAAAAATCAACGTCAAGTCGCTATTTACCGAGTTCGACAATTTGTTGCTAGTGCCGCAATTGATCCTTGGTGTTGCCAAGCAGATGATGAACTTACCAAGTGTTGTAAGGCTGATAAAATGTACTACAATGCTTTATATAATCAAAAAATGACTTATAAGCGATTATTGTCTACTTACCAAGATGATGAAGACGATAAAAATTTAAGGGATCAGATGGTTCAAATTCCCCGTCATAGTTCTAAACCTCATCAGCATGATAGGGTGCTTGTAAAATTGAGTAGCTTGTATTGCCAACTGGGCTATATGATGATTAAATTGAATCAACTACATGGAGAAAATATCGATCTTACTGCCTATCAGTACTTTAGCAAAGCTGCTAAACTCGGAAATGCTTCCGGTTTCATCAATATTGCTATCTGGAAATATTCACACGGCTACGGCAGTCCAAAAGATTCTGAACACTGTATTCAATTATTCATTAAAGCTAGCCAATATAACAGCCCACAAGCTCATTTCTACCTTCTCCAACATTGCTACGAAAAATATATTTCTACTGCGAATATTCGCCAAGCTAATCTCGCTGTAACCCATTCTAGTTTGGCGCTCGCTTATCCATTTGCTTCTCCTCTCTTCTATATAGCATCATTATTTTGGCTCGGTGGTACTGATAGCATTGATCGCCAACAGTGTCTCTCTCATCTTAAAATGAGCGTAGCAACCGATGATTATTTTGATCAACGTGGAAGAGGCTTGTCGTATCTGACATTGGGTTGCATTTATAAACGAGGAGAATGGATTAAAGTCGATTACAGTATTGCAGCTCATTGCTATAGTCGCGCTGCTATCCTTGGCCATCACCAGGGTATTATTGAAGTAGCGAAATTAGTTGAAAAAGGTAAAATTGCCATAGCAGATGTTCATACCGCCATCCAGTTGTATCGTGCCATTATCGATTCTACCAATATCTCGAACCAAGTTCAAGCATTAGCGATGAAAAGATTAGGACAACTCTATCTTAAAATGAAGACAACGACGAGTCAATATCGAGGGCGACAATGGATCAATCAAGCATTAAATAAATTTCAACTAGTAACTTATGACCCCTTAGCGAAGTGTTGTGCCTACTATCAAATCGCTAGAATTCACCATAAAGGATTAAGTACAGACAAGGAAAATTTAGAGAAAGCCTCCATCTATTATCGTAAAGTGTTAACATCGAGTAGTCATTGCAGAGATGTAATTTACCCTCGCAAAGCTGAAATTAGATTGAAAGACTTAGATTTGTCATGATACGATGTGATTGCTGAAATTATTAATGGAATTGTATGTTGGCATACTAGACAGTATTTTACTGGTAGAATTCATCAGAAGCAGCAGTAATAAATCCATTCATCATTCAATTCTATAACATTTTAGTAATACGGTAGTGTAATTAAACTGTAACTGCAAGGCCGATGGACACGAAAGTTATAGAGTCAAATTCGATTACGATTGGGTTATGGCCGTCGATCTTTACTCCATGTAAACAGAGAGAAACCCACTAATAGCAGTAAATGTTACTTTAATGCTAGTCACTAAAGATTCCTAAGAATACGATGAAAACGTTGAATTTAGCAATATTTACTGTAAATCAGCCAAATTAGTGAATCCACTGTACGTTGCAACTGCAATGTTGGTCGAAATTACTACAAAGTGATGTAATCACTTGTGTATAATTCTTGTAAGGTCTTACTATACATATTATAGGCTATATTCACGGCATGTCATCGAATGAATTAATTGTAATTAAGCATAAAATTTTAAATTTTAAAGCCATTGTTTTCCACAGTGTGTTACCTGTGGAACTTTAAAATTAAATTATGATGTTGTGAACAGACCTACATTGTAAATTGTTGAAAGTTAATTTCAGCCGAATCAAAACAGTCTATGTGTGAGGTAGACGAAAGGCAATATTGCTACGTAATTAAAGTGAAGAATCTTCGTTGATTATCGAAATAAATGTTATTTCATGTCAAATCTGTGGCACCACCATAACTTAGGCTAAAGCTCGCTATACTGTACAGTACGTTTACTGAATAGTAAAGAATGCTGTAATTTGAAAGCAAAATCATCAAACGGTATTTCTTTATTTATCCATCATTAGAAATAATGTACCAGCGATAATTTTGCTGGATGCTCAAAATCAGCAATTACATTTATTGATCAATTACATATCCAAGCTTCACCTTGGATAGCGATCCTAACAAGATCATACAGCCTAGCTGCCGACAGGTTGAACTCAATTTCATTATTATTTTCAACCTCAAGGCCCTATACATCCAATATCCTGATATGAAATTTCATTAACTCTTTTATTTCAAGACCAAAATTAAAAATTTTTCCAGGCAAGACTTATTTAATAAACATTAACATATTAAGGATAATATAAACCGATGTGATATCATCAAGTCTAAACGTACGAATAAGTCATGGATATGTAGTAAGACAGTAAAGTATAAAAAAAGGATAACATATACAATATCAATCTTTATTCAGGACAGAGGTGAAAATTCTACCTGTAATATTTCGATACCATGTTATAATCTCATCATACAAAATCATGCTAGGTGAATAAATAAAATTATATGAGTATGAACAGTCAGATCAAAGACGTTACATAGCCAAAATAGAAGAAAATAAATTCTATAAGCATTTGTGCCTCAATATAATTTTATAAAAATAACATTCCATTACTGTTACTTGAAAATTTTTATGATTATCATATACTGTACATTCAATATTCTACAAATAGGCTATGCGAAAATAGGCCTAGCGGGTAGCATCTTGACCTCCCAACTTTGCAAGCCACTGCAATTTTTGTAACCCAAGGTAAACACTTAATACTAAAGCTAGAATTGCAAAACCTAGTATTTATGCTTGCATAAAACTATCCATACTGTTTTGTGTTTCACTAATCCTTGACGACATGGCCGATATAGTTACTACTATACATTGGGTAATTGCTCCAGTTTTCGCTTAGCTTTTTGAGCATAATGAACATCATAAAGTCGATATTGTTCACTATTCCTTTTGATGGCGGTTTTATAGTAACTGTTCGCTTGTTTAATGCTAGCCTTTACTCCAAATCCATGATGATACATGACACCCAAATGATAAAATGCCTTGCCCAAGCAGGTCTTCGACTTGATGACTTCTTTGTAGATTTTTGCAGCACTGTGAAAATATTTTGCAGCTCGTACGGAATCATGTTGCTCAGGATCATTGCTGTTGTTGAATATTTTCCCTAATCTGTAACGGCAGTGAGCAACATGGATCGGGTCGGCCTCTTGGTTAAATGTATAATACAGGTAAACAGCAATGGCATCTTTTAAGGTTGCATTTGGTGCTTTCTTTTTTTCAATCATTTTAGCTAGATGTAAGTTACTGCTGAGAAAGCCTAGTGACGCTCCGGTAGCATAACATGTGCTAGCCATTGGAATATTCTGTTCGACACCTTGGCCATGAAGGTATAGATATCCCAGAAGTTCATACGCTGCTGCAGAACCGCTAAAACCCTGATCATTATATTCTTGTGCAAACAATGCTAGCTTCAGATATTGGCTAGCTTTCTGCATATCAGGCGGCTTGCCGCCATTACCAGATGAGCAATTCAATGCTGCAATGAGAAGGTTTTTGGTAAAGCTAAAGCTTAACGATTTATCGATATTTTCCACAAATTTTAGCCCTATGTCTTTGTTTGCTACCGATGTTGTATCGTTTTGCAGTGCTATTAAAAATAATCCGCGCGAGTGATTAGCATCAGCAGCCTTCTGTCGGTATTCTAGGACTTTGTTTGTATCTTTATCAGCACCAAATCCATTAGCATAAATTATATTTGCTAAATTTAAGTAGCCAGCTGGATTACCATATTGTTCTGCAGCCTTGATGAAGTAATTCATTGCAAGTTGATACTTTTCCTGGTTATCGTCTTGGTCTATCAAGTTTACCATGGCTATCAAGTAGCCTAGTTCATTGTATATTCTACCTAAAATATTGGCGGGGGTATTGCCAGGTTTATCGATAATAGCACGATGAGATCGAATTAAATTTTTGACTGCACATTTCCAATGTGGCGCATCATCTTCGTATGATTCCCATAAGTCATTATGAGCAAAAGTATAATGCGATGACTGAGCAGCCGATTTAACAAAGTTTTCCACGACAGTATTGGCATATTCTTCTTTACCTAATAAGCGGGCATATGAGTTTCTTTCGTCAGGATTGCACGTATATAAACCGCATATCATGTACTGAGCGACAGGATGATTGGCTTGTGCGGCAATAGTGTAATGTTGGTAAGCTTTTTGTGGACTTTTGCTTATACCCGATAGGCCTAAGTGATAGAATGCGGCCAAGCACGAATGAGCATCAGCATCATTAGTACATTGGCATTTATTTTCCCAGAGTTTTTTAACTTCTTCGGCTAGTTCTCGATTTAATTCATCTAACTGAGCGGAATTGTATATATGATGTAGTTGTTGAGTATTGACTCGGGGTAATGAAAGAAATTCTGACATGACCGGATCACGGTTGGGAGATATGCCTGTGGATGGTAATTGCTCATTTTGGTGTTGGTTACTATTTGAATTGCCCATGATGATATTCCAACTTGTCCGGTGCGGTCGATACTAATTTCCTTTACACCTTCAACGGCTCGGCTCTTTCACACAGAGTGGATAATCGTCTGATAGGACTATTTATGGCGAATGGTATTGGTTACTACGTTATTTGTATATCCAATGGATAAACTATTAGTCCATTCTTTAACGTCTCTCCAAAGCAGAATTTACTTGACGGTGGCAGAAAAAATTCCTTCGTTGTACTGTACCAAATGGAAAGAAAAATAGGCATAGCAAGTCAAGTCAGATTCAATTGGATACTTTTGAACTAGTTGGAAAGATTGACAGCCTTGACTAGTGTTAATCCAACTGTACTGTACTTGCAACCGACAGATTGATTCTATTCTATGATTGGTAATTAGTCACTGCTGTTAAGAAGAACTATTCTAGTGAGTAGTATACTGGTAGACCATGCATTGCCGACCAGGACATTATGGTAGAACTATAGTCAATGCAATATTAACCCAATCTATGGTTAGCTATGTCCAAAGTAAGAACCTGTTTACGCATGTTTTGAACAACTCCTAGTGGTCTATCGATACTGTACAATGGTTATCTTCTAATCAAGGATAAACTGTCCCCAAATTGGATAATGCTCGTCTGTAGTCAATTGAATAGTGAAAAGTACCAATACGATTTAGGCAATCTAGATTATCCTATAAGGAAAGAAAATAACTCTCCATCCCCGCAAGGATCGATTGATGCATTCGGCTCGTACCTTGACTGGAGATGGAACCTTTCGGTAAGACTTGATCGTTGATTGGCTTTTAAATGCTGGCCCCAAAAAAAGAAGAAAGAGAAAGACGATTAACGATTCAACTGATGTTCTTTGTCCATTTTAGGAATGAAGCCTAATTAATTTAAGTTAATCTATGGTGCTTGGTGGCCAATAATAGCCATTTGTCAATGATGTAGAGTGGATTGTGAATAGCAGTCGAATGACGACGTCAACAGACTAGAAAGTTGGTGTACGACGTCGAATAACATTCGTTTACTGATTGATTATGGCCACGGAAGCGCTTTGGCGTAATATGACGAGGAACAAAAACCAGGAAGGAAATAACAAGAATTCAAGTATCAAGACTCGTATCCATGCTCCAATTTGAAGCATTTATTGATGGTCCCCCACCCCAATTGACGTCAGTTTCTCTCTTTCTAAGGACAATGTTGCCATCACGATGCTAGTTTGCAAATTGTTCATGACATCGGGTCGATAGGAAGACAAGGCATCATTGCTGATTCATTTATCCCTTGGAGTGTAAGTCTATGCTATGTTGAAGATGGATCAAATTACAGTCCATTTATTCTTCTATTGGTCATGCATTTCATGCTAGAACATGGACTGCTTGTACAAGCGTTTACGATCGGCCGATTGCTAGAGTTAGAGTGGTGATGATGGCAACAAGTCGATGGAAAGTATAGCATCCAACCCTGGCCATTCTCATCTTCAACGTCAATATTATTGCTACAGTAAGATCGCTCTCGAGTTGAATACTAGTATTGCCATGACAGTTACTTTCTCGAAAAGAAAAATGAGACAGTCTCTACTCTATACAAGGGATCCGATTGGCAAGCTCTATCTATTAACCTCCCTATTGAATAAAAAAAAAGTGTTTACAAGATGGAGCTATTCTATCCAACCCTGTGGAATAATAAGGCATTCAAGACAGCCCATGGCTAATGCCTTGGTATGGTAAACAAGATTGTGCCAGGACAAGTCGCACAACAAAAGGTTGACGTACTAACGCTGTCCAACTTCTCCATGATGGAAGTGCTCGAAAATGATCCAGTCTCTACCTCTGCCCATTAGTTGACTGTACTCTTGGATCTAATAGTTCCTTCTGGGTTGTATGAAGAGTGATGCATGAGATGAACATGGAGTCCAACGGGGGATCCACTTAGAAGAACGATGGATCGCTATGGTCAATGGGGTTGGATTTAATGCACTCTTTTCCAGCCTTCATCAAGCTGGATAATCTACTCCAGTGTTGACACCTTGATTGAACTCATGAATACTACCGCAATGGCAACGGCGTCTGAATTTTCATCCACTCCCATCTCACCATGGCGCCACTAAGAAAACGCCATCAAATAGACTACTGGACGATAACCAACCTATCAACTAACCTAAATACAATCTTCAATTGGCCTACTGCTATCCCAATTTCAGGCGATCGCCAACTTTTCCCCAGCGCTGCTGCGTTCCGTCTCACGGCTCTTTCACAATGTTTCCTGGCGTCCGAGGATCTTCTACCGTAGGCCCGCCGCCAGTCTTCAGTCCACTACTCTACACTGTAGAGTCTACAGTACCAAGGCAAACAGCGTCACAGTGGCAAAACTTCCCTACCAAGTCTCAGCCAGCAAGCTTCCTATCTATTGTACAGTACACTGTACTGTACACTGTCGACTACAGTCCACCATCTACAGTATCTGCTTCATGCGTACTGTACACTGTACACTGTACTGTGGGTATTGCAGCCGATAAACTTGAACAAGAAAAATCAATCCATCATTCTCTTTATCCTGCACAAACTATCCATCCATTTGTAATTCTATTTTACTAGCTATCGATGAAACTGCTCTCTACGAAGTAAAATACAACGACAAGATGCCGGGCTCGACTGTCCTAATGAACATAATACCTATTGGTCAAACTGCTTTCTACGTAGTAAAATACGATGACAAGATGCCGGACTCGACTGTGCTAATGAACATAATAGCTATGGATGAAGCTGCTCTCTACGTAGTAAAATACGATGACAAGATGCCGGACTCAACTGTACTAATCAACATAATAGCTATGGACGAAGCTGCTTTCTACTTAGTAAAATACGATGGCAAGATGCCGGACTCGACTGTGCTAATGAACATAATAGCTATGGATGAAGCTGCTCTCTACGTAGTAAAATACAATTCCAAGTTGCCGGACTCAACTGTACTAATCAACATAATAGCTATGGACGAAGCTGCTTTCTACTTAGTAAAATACGATGACAAGATGCCGGACTCGACTATACTAATCAACATAATACCTATTGGTCAAACTGCTCTCTAGGTAGTAAAATACAATTCCAAGATGCCGGACTCGACTATACTAATCAACATAATACCTATTGGTCAAACTGCTCTCTAGGTAGTAAAATACAATTCCAAGATGCCGGACTCGACTATACTAATCAACATAATACCTATTGGTCAAACTGCTCTCTAGGTAGTAAAATACAATTCCAAGATGCCGGACTCGACTGTACTAATCAACATAATAGCTATCGATGAAGCTGCTCTCTACGTAGTAAAATACAATTCCAAGTTGTCGGACTCAACTGTACTAATCAACATAATAGCTATGGATGAAGCTGCTCTCTACGCAGTAAAATACAATTCTAAAGATGCCGGACTCGACCGTGCTAATCAACATAATACCTATTGGTCAAACTGCTCTTTAGGTAGTAAAATACAATTCCAAGATGCCGGACTCGACTGTACTAATCAACATAATAGCTATGGATGAAGCTGCTCTCTACGTAGTAAAATACGATGACAAGATGCCGGACTCGACTGTGCTAATGAACATAATAGCTATTGATGAAGCTGCTCTCTACGCAGTAAAATACAATTCCAAGATGCCGGACTCGACTGTACTAATGAAAATAATAAGTATAGTAGAGTCCGGCATCCTGTAATTCTACAATTTTACTAGCTATTGGTCAAACTGCTCTCTAAGTAGTAAAATACAATGACAAGATGCCGGACTCTACTGTACTGTACTAATGAACATAATAGCTATTGATGAAGCTGCTCTCTACGTAGTAAAATACAATTCCAAGATGCCGGACTCGACTGTACTAATGAAAATAATACCAATTGGTCAAACTGCTCTCTAGGTAGTAAAATACAATTCCATGATGCCGGACTCGACTGTGCTAATGAAAATAATACCTATTGGTCAAACTGCTCTCTAGGTAGTAAAATACAATTCCAAGATGCCGGACTCTACTCTTCTAATGAAAATAATACCTATTGGTCAAACTGCTATCGAGTTAGTAAAATACAATTCCAAGATGCCTGGACACATCTTTCATACAGAACTAAATAAGATGTGTTCAGACTTTCCGGACCCCCTGTACTAGTAGCAAAAATCATTATAAAGTGATGCTGTACTTGGAACTTTTTGTTTGGGGAAGAAAGTGAAACATAAAAAGAGACACTCTTGTCTCGATAATTGCACTCTCAATCCAATCATTTCTCATAGAATATGCCATGGTGTAGTGAAGCTGCAGGATTCGTTATTCTTGTCAGCATGCTATGCAAAAGTATATTACTAGACCAGAATTGCTGTATCTAGCGATGGTTTCGATCACTCAGGGTTGTTAAATTCAGCTTTGTCAAAACTAATCCTATCCACACATTTTCGTTCATATACCAAGTCCTGTAGGTTCAAGCAATGTAAATCAAACATTTGTTGTTTACAACCTTGGAATTGTAAGCTCGATGTCGTATTCAGGCAGCTAGGTTATTTCCATAGAGCTATGGGGTCTCAGATCTGCTACTATTGTTGTAAGAAAGTTAACCTGGCTTCCAGATATGGTTACATTATAACGTGGTATCTCAAATCGATAGACAATCTGAGATAAATTCTCTCTTTAGGTGATCTAAACGTCGACTGGAGTTGTCAAACAAGTTGTGGTACACGTCTTCAAAAAATGCTACTGAAACGGTTAGAATTAATAAAGTCAGTCATTACAGGATAGACTTCAGAGACATGATTCGATCCATTACATCTCCCCATTTCGTATAAGATATTCTGCTGTGAATATAAAATATATCCGCAATACGATTTTAGTATAGCTACTGTGCAGTGTACAGGAACCAATTGTGGTTTAACGCTACCATGTAAATAAAATAAAATACTGTACTGGTTATCATCTGACATTTTCAAAACATTTGATCATAATACGGTAGCTTGAAACTACAGTTGATCCACAATTTTACTGTATATCGAGGTTAAAGCTATCAAAGCTGATTATAATAGAGGGCTGCCAGATCAATGCTTTTCCTAAACGAATATAAGTAATGGTCGTTCCTGAATTGAAAGTAACAATTTCCTTCTGTTTATAATGATGAGATTCAAGGTAAGCTAAAGCGTTTCAATATATATTCATACATTCTCGTATGCACAATCCATACGAATAAGGCGCATCGCCGTGTATGCTAGTAAGTTTTACTGAAACCGAAACTTCCGCTAATGATACATTGCTATACTACCCACTGCCTTGATAGCCGGCTTAAGGCATTGCAAAATATTATATTTAGTCATAGACTCCTAAAAGAGTAGCCCATAACTTACTGTACTGTACATTGTAAAGTATACAACGCAGAATGGCAAATTTATACATATCCCTGCTTAACCATTGGTAGCATCTAAGCTTTGTCAAAGTATAAATTCAATTTATGATCAGCCTAGTAATGATCTGTCAACAATATTTAGACAACATACAAAAGGCTATTCTTACAGTATGGTTTTCATAGTCGGTTTTATTAATTGGCAAGCAAAAATGGATAAAATTGTTACTCGTGAATCAAGTCAAGTACTTTCGTTAATATTAGCTCTGTTATATACTACTGTAAGTAAGTGACTACATAGGATATCCGGTTTATGCCTCTATAGGCTGGAATGATCTCCATATGATAGTGCTTGTAAGATTTTGCGGTTTAGTATGGTTTGAGTAATGCCTTAATTAGCATCATCAACAATGATTTACTGTAAGAGAAAAGCAATTGCCGATATACCTTGTCTTTGGATGATCCATTTGCAAAAATGATCATATTATGTACAGTAAGTATAGATCTAGTCAGGACTTTATTCTTAGGGTTGTTTCTACATAGTGCACATTTTCTAAGAGAGAATCATTTCATAACTGCTATCGTAAGATACTAATTGTCGTAATGTAGAAATTTCAGGTAATTTATTAATAACATTTTCGTTTTGTTTATCGGTAGAAAACAAAATAAAATATATATTTTATTTCAAAATTGTAGTTTGAGGGGCTAGCTGATTAAATGCTTAGAAGATGGCTAATGAAATATTGTAAACATCCCAGTACTACCTTACAACAATCTACGGGTAATTTATAGACTAACCAATGGACAAGTGTGGTCTTATCTCTAATCTACGAGTCGTTAAAAACGGCAAAAGTGTTTTGTTGTAGAGTTAATAATGTAATCTGACTAAATGGTATTTCTCTAAGCTTTGCTACAATGCCCGACTAAGCTTTAGCCAATAATTTATTATGGCAAACGTTTCTGCGTAGTGGCAATACAAGGCTAACCCTTTCAATATTTATCAAGCGTAATACGGTAATCCGTTGGTATAATCCAAATAGATTAAATTAATTATTGTTAGGACAGATTCTACAGTAATAAGAAACAATAATAGTTTAACATTAACGTAGCTGATTTAATATGACAGCTATGCCTTATTGATGGACTGCCACAAAATTCCCTGCTTTGCAACCTCAAATGTATCAAAATGGAAAGTTACAGAATAAATATGTTCATAATCACTTATTCTGAAATCCATTATTAAATTAGAGGATTTTTAGTAATTATCGTGGATAAATACTGTAAAAGTGAAAAAGTTCAAGGGATAAGAAACAATACCGCTGGTATTGCGAAGGCTCAATTAATAGCTATCCGGTTTTTCACGTCTAAAATTTCGAATTCTACAATTAAACAGCTCATTTGAAACCATGTCAACGTCTTTCATTAAGAATTTGTCTTTTACTTTTAATAGTTTATCATCATTTGATGTTGCCCTGAGATATAAGTTGTTTGTATTTTTACGAACGCAGCGAAAATACCATGGCTGATCTGATTCTAAATAATAATAAGCTTTACAAGAACATATGGTCTATTGTATTTATCTAATGATGTCATTATTAGCTTTGATAATTATAGAATCTGCCTTACATGATAATAATGGTATTCATGTGGTATAGGAATGAAAGAGATTTGTCAACAGATACATTCCGGGCTTTGCGTTTCCCATAAATTAAATCGGAACATTTCTTTGTCTGGTACAAAGTTGAAAAAAATTCATTAACTTTGTTTATTGATTTATGAATATGACCTAGGTGATATTGCCTACGTTTTATGAGGATGAACATTTATGGGAATTTGTCACAAATTTCTTCTTTGTGAACGCTTAACTCCTCTAATAACTAATATCCTAATACATTCGGGGGGGGGGTACGTGCAGGTAATCAATTACTGGAAAAGTATTCAGTTAGAAAGATAGTTTATTTGTTGTATCACTCGACTAGCCTTTATCATACTGAATTTCGGAACTCTCCTAGTCATTGTGAGCTCATTCCTTTCATAATCTCGCATGGTGGCAAGGCACGGTAACATTTCTTTGTGTAGTACAAAATTGAAAAAATTCATTAACTTTGTTCATTGCTATACGAATATGACTCAGGTGATATGACGTACATTTTATAAGGATTAAGATTTATAGTTATATATCGAAGAGGATTAATTAACGGCTGCTATTATTCTAACAAAATTTAGCATCTTGTAAAGTGCAAAAAATCTATTATCACAGAATGCTTGCTGACATATGTACTAGTTTAACCTAAGCATTCACTTTGAGTTCCTCCGGTAGATTACTGCGGTTTACACGTTTAGATTTCGTTTGAATGTACGTGTATAATCTGCTCTTTATTTCTAATCTCGACGTCTTATATATACCTTTTTTTCTGGTATTTCCAGTACATTCCATCTCATATCAGTGTTATCAGTAATACTTTAGTGTGTAGTGAACAGCCATAACACAATTATACCCTTAAATATTTACATAACAGTACTGAATGACGAGCTAATCGTGCGTATGATATTTCGCTACTAATTATGACAGTGTAGTGCACTTAAGAATCGTAATAACTACCTTGATCTGTCGTAAGATCTAGTAAAACTACAACACTACTACTATAACCCTCAAGAACTACCCTAAGAACAAACTCCTCTTAAAGGCTTATAATTATGACCAGTAGAGATACGCTATCCTGCAGTGTACAAAGCAGTTTTATAATGTAATACTGAAATATTGTACGCAACAATATTTCCAGAAACTCTATTATTTAGGTAGTTGTAATGGTTTGCATAGATGAAAGTATGTTAGTAGGCTGTGGCTGATGATAAAACGGTGAAGTACTGTATTTCGTTCTTTTAGTAGGTACTAGAACCTATACGGATTGCTTCTATAGTACATAGCAGACTGTACCCAAATGTTTTATTCTTGAGGATTAGCGGTTTCGACGCAGTAAAGGACCGAAGTCGATCTAAGTTCCTACGAACGTACCAGCAGTGAGGCTAATACAGCATCATGGAGTCGTAACAGAAACATACAACATTGCGAAATGCTCTTACCAACGCACACTACAATTGACTCGTAAAGTAAATTCCTTTAATTTTACTCGTAAATTAAAGCCTCTTCTTCTTTATCTTCTGGAAACAGCATTAGCTGCAAAGCATGCCATTTAATTTTCAGATAATCTAGCAGAATAGTATTCATTTCGTCGAGCCAATGATCTTTCGCTACAATTTCGTTCAAATATGACGACTATTATAAATATACCAGTGTAAGATGTTAATTACTATTATCTAATTACTTTCTAAACCACGAAACTTCTGCAATACGATAATTCCATCCAATTGCTTTTGCGAAAGTAATTATCACATTTATTTGTAGGAAAGACTAATTTCGATATTGCCATTCATAAAGTAATCATTCTTAAAATAAAACGCAAAGTTAAGCGGGTCTAGCTTAGGACAGTAAAATGGACTTTTCTTGGTAGCAACTATTGAATTACAAAATACTCTTAAGTATTTGTACAATTCGTAAAAATTTTTAAAGTATATGCAAAAGGCAAACAATATTAATGTCCTCATTTAGCATTTACATCTAGTTCAAGTCATCTTTTCTCGCAAATATAGGAATAAATGAAAATTTTTCATGATATTGTTATATATCGTAGATTTTAAGACTAAATGGAGTAAAATATACCGTTTACGGTTTACCTTCTGCCATCTTGACTTTACATATTTCCACGTTTTACCGGTTAGGACTGTGCATGTATATGCAATATAACGATCTAATTATAAATAAAGCTAGCGTTGTTATTGTGCTAACGTAATACACCTATAAGCATAGCGATACTCAGATACACAAAAATTTCTATATTTTGTAATCGCATTTAAATTTGCAACGAGAAATAGAGCAACACAGAAATTTCGTATATATAGTAGCTAACATAATAATACCCGTAGTTAAAATGGTATTGTCAAAGCTATACTTAGACCTAAAATGTTTGCTATACTACTCTTGCCAGCTATTTCAGGGCGATAGTCAGTCAGTGCTGCAATAAAAATTAATGCTATTTGTCATGCGCAGGATTATACTACAATATTAAGTACTTAAATTTATAAATACTGCAGGTAATTCAAATTTTTCAACGCATTTTTTTTAATAGGTCTTTTCTCGATTTCGTAAATCACTCTATTGATGTACATAAATTTTGCAATCTACTTGATATCAAGAAATGTATTGCACCCGCTACATCATCTCTTATTTTAGTCAAAAGCAATTTATTTTTCTAGTAGCTATTTTGCTTTGCGTACAGTTTCTATTTAGTTCCAGAATGATATCCACAAAGATAGCAGACGCCTAGGTCGTTTACTAAACATTTTTGAAAATGCTAGTGTTACAGTGTTAAATACTGTATTACAGTAGAAATAACTATGTTAGGATAATTCTGTTAGACTATCCTTATTTAGTTAAATTCTAATTTGGATATACTGTATTTTAATATAGCACTGACTTTTTATGACAGTGACACTTATACACATACTGAAATTATAATAGTTATAATAGGGAATGCAAATCATCTGCTTACAGTTCGAATCATTGTGATTGTAATTTACTTATGGTAGACTGTAAATTATCATGGAAATGTTCCGTGATAGGACATATCGTAATCTGACTATTCTGTATTAGTCATTACATGTCTATGTTCGTAAATACTGTTGTCTGCATTAAGGGAGCAGTAGCTAAAATTAATATCTAATTCAGTAAATGATTCTAATGTTAATTGTATTAACTATGACTCATGAACTATTGAGGAATAGTATATAAATGCAGTATATCGTGAAATAAAGGAGAATTGTCCAACTTAGTGTTTAACGTAAAATACGAGGCGTTTAAGTCTTTGTGTAGTCTGCTAGTAGAGCAAAAGTGTTTGTGATAGTGCAGATATCGTTCCTTGATACGTGGTTCAAGGAATTGACTTATTGATCGTATATTGCGTTATCTTGTTGCAAAGCTGTTTTGTGACAGCTAGCAATTTATTGCAATACTGTGGAGGAAGATGAATAAGTTGGCCCCTAAGAGTAATAGATGCTAGATTTAATATGCCATGAACTAAGTAGAATTATTATGTCTCATTAAGCCATCGCTTTAAAATAATCGTTCATAACAGGAAGTATCATTAATCTTGTACCGCGCACTTAATTAGGAAATCAAGCAAAAAGTGTCGAAATCTTATAATAATATTTTTTTCCTGTCTGCTTGAATTCTAATTTGCTGGGAGAAAATTGTTTTATCTCAATAGAATCGTAAATGATTTTTTATCTTACTGTCTTAATTTATATGTAATTACGTCTTTGCTCTATATAATAACTAAGAATTATTGTCTAGTATTATTAATCAAGTCTGGTATTTTTCGAATTGAATAAGTTCAATGAAAAATTTAAGTACAAAATAATTTAAATAATAGCGATGAATGTAATGTATACTTTTAATGTAATTGCAGGTTTATGACATAGTAATGCAGCCATATCGTCAACTCAAGTAAATTAGATTAGTGTTGACATTTATACTGTACTATTGTATATAATTCTAATCGTGCTCCTATACTGTATATGAGTATGCTGCTAGAAATTAGTAGTATCATCATACAATGTAAAACTGAAAATAAGTAAACTTTTTTATCTTATATAGATAAAGTCGCACTCAAGAATGCATTTGATAGCGTCGTAAAAATTTGCTATAGTGCTTATGCAGTCAATTTCATTAAACAATATCACACAAGGGCAATCTTTAATGCTTTAAATTAATTGGCTAGTTTGATAAAAAATAGTTACAACACGAGCCCATTCAATGGATAAAATCGTAATATATTTTGTATAAAAGTCTGCAATTTAACTATAGTATTTTTTCTTTTTATCTTGTATGTTTAATGCTGACAACATTGCAGACATTGATTATCATTAATATAAATTTACGAAACGCTATCAAAGATGGAATCGAAAAATATTGGCAGTCAGTACGGAAATGTTTAATTAGTTTTATATTATCGCTAAATAACTTGTGTTATGCATAATATCATATATGATCTACTAGAACCGAAAAATGTTGGCACAGATTTGACTGCTCATATTCTATACCAATTAAGTATTAGCAGCTGCTGATTCTATATTAAAATTACTAAACCGTTTTGCATAGGCGAATACAGATTTTTGCTACTTTCAGCGATTCAATTATGTCTGAAATAATCAATGAACACAATAGTCTAGTAGTAAAATTAAGCATTCATTAGACTGAATGATAAAATAAAATTATTGTAAATATTCTCCGTAAAGTTATTTCAATAGGAATTTACTCGTCATAGTAAATACTTATAATGCATCATTATGTTCGCATAAGTATTGTTGAAGCCTTAGTTTATGATGTAGTAGCTGCATTATTTTGTAGAAAATCATTTACTAATTTAATTTTATAACAGAATCGATCAGAATTGAACTTCATTGTGATGCAAATTATTTAGTATCGTGTTTCATGGAAATTATTTGATTGTAAAAGTTCAGTAGATGGCTATTCTAATACTGCTGTAATTTATTACATTGTTGTATTGTTATATTATCGATAAAATTTAAGAATAAAACAGTCATCTCTGATACCAGACAAAATATGCTGATTACTTATCATTGTCATCTTTATGCTTTCAATGTAAGAGCATATCAAAATGCTACTTTGGATTTCAGTATAAAGAAGTTATACCTATATTAACAGAATATTATAGTTATAAGCTTCAATTTTTCAACTCCAAGAGAATATTTTATTAAATGAAGGCATAACAATAAATTAGATAATACTTAAACTTACAAGAATTGGCAAAAATGAAAGAAATACGTAGAGAAGTATTGAAACATCTACTTTTTACTTTAATATTTTTAAACCAAGCATAAAGTTAACCGTCATTAAATGCGTCAACTTATTCTTAAATATAATATGCCATTTCATTTTGTAAAATGATTACAGCATAAAGCAATAGCTCGGCTTACAATATCAGTATCAATGATATTGACTAAAAATGATTTCATGATGAGATATTGTTTATTACAAATATACGTTATTAGTATAAGGAATATTTCAAATCGTAAGAAAGCAAACACCATCATTAAAGATATTTCAAGATGGTAGTAATATCAAAATTGAAATTGAAGAGTGTGAAATATTGTTTAGCTGCTATTTCAAAATTCAATAGATTTTCTCCCAGTCTGTCCAATGACTGCTCATTACATGTGATAACATAATTCGCTAGCTTGACATGAAGTTAAAATTCTCTTATCGACATTCATTTACATTGCCTAAAGCATTCACATTGTTAATTTATTTGTAAAAAACACGCGAAAATAACTTAAAGAAAATTAGGCATTTAAACTTATTAGGATAATGTATAAACACATGCAAAAACATATATACACTCTAACACACATGCACACACGCACACACAGGCATACACACTCTCGCATACTTCTACGCGAAGAGTTTACATAGCACCCTTGTACTCAAATAAATGCACACAGGTAGACAAAAGTAGATCCAAACACTAAGCCTTTTAATCTATATTTCGACCTCTAATACTTTGATAAGGCTTAGGGGAAAAATTTGATGGACATTGCTCCACATAGAGTTGTATTCAAATATACGTATCTCTTGTATTACTCCGCGTACGTACAGAATATTAAATATGCGTACAAGAAATATGTATAATCTATAATTCTATTTTTACACAAGTGTAAACTTCTCAATATTAAGAAAGACATTTGTATGGCAGATGAAGATAAAGTCGTTCTGAGAAGACTTAAAATGTTAATCTAGGGATGACAAGAATTATTCTTGGTTAAATAGTTTCACATAAAATCTCATTTGCGATTCATGTAGATGGCACGATGAGAGCTTTCAAATGGATACATAATCAAGTAGAATTTCATCATATGTGTTAATATAAGTTGACCCCGTGGACATCTATTACCATCATTGTAGATGCTAAAATCCAAATTGGAGGCACGAGTTCAGTTAAATAATTGTTAGCTATCCAAGACATCACGTTAATCAGAATTATATTCAGCTTGCCTTAAATGAATCCATTGAGTTCATTCTAGTTTAATCTTGGATATGACATAAGTGAGAAAATATGAAACCAGGCAATAATAGCACAGGAAACGGCCGTTGAGAATGATAAATCAATTGTTGTTTTCCAATAATGGTGACAAAGCTTGGTGTAACAATTAATCAATTGATGAATTTATCATAATTTAATAAAATCAATCTATTGATAGAATCATGAATAAAATGATATGCAAGGATTGGTCACCTCATGAATTCAAACAAAGTCAAACGATTGATTTTGTTAACATTGAAATGCAATGGAAGAAAATGAATATTTTTAGCCTCTAACATAGCCAATAGGCATTCAAGCACAATTTGTGACCAACTATAATCGATGAAATCAAGAAATTGAATCAGCGTCCACATCGGACTCGTATTTGAATTCATTCTTACAATATGAATTCCAGTTTAAATTTAGCTATGACTAACATTTCAATCCCTACTAAATTGAACAGTAAATTAGAACTTAAGAAAAAAGAATAGCTGTAATTTATTTTTAATCTATCATCATACACTCAATGGAATAACATGTTGAATTGCTTCGATAAACACTAAATTCATAGCCAATTACGGTAGATTTAAGTAATCTCATTTCCTTCGTCTTTGATTTTTTACTTCAACGGAAATACTATCTCCTACCGTAAAGTTTATCGTTACTTACTAACTGATGTCAATGCAGCTTAATTTAGAAACATAGTATTACACAAGAAGAAGAATTTAACAACATTTTCTCTTAATAGCATGTATATGCTGTCTAGCAAGACAGATTCGATAGCAACGTTTATACCGATGTTATATGCTTAGAATTACTATTACTTTTTTTCATTTTAGGCGCATCTCCACGATGGTTATTACCGCTACAGTTATAATAGTTATTGTTTGTAGTAGTAATACTATTTGTCACAGGATTATTGGGAGTAAGATCGCCATTTTTTGTCATAGTATTCGTTCTCCGCATTGAACTAACACTATCATTGCGAAATTTGAAACTTAACATGTCATGACGCCTATGTGAATGCTTACTTAAACGGCGCTCTAATTCAGTTACTACTAAATCATTTTTAATACCAAATAAATAAAAAAATCCGAAACGAAAAGATTTACTGTAGGCAATGCATACTATCGGATTATGGCATGAATTAAATAATGCAAACCATTTACACACTCCCAAAATAATACCCAATTCTGGTGCATTTAATGGCCGAAATATAAGTATTGTTATGATACTTGAATAAGGCAACCAACACAAAATACTTAATAGTAGCATGGTAACTAACATATTAACAACATTTTGATTAGTTTTAAGTGACGCTTTACTGGAAACTTTACCATTTTTCTTATAATGCTTCATATGATAGTAAATAGCAGCATAGATTAATAATGTTAAGATAAAAGGGATGGCGTGTGTTAGAGTTTGTGACATGTAATAACCTCTCGCGAATGGACCTGAATCATTCCATTTAGGCCGACACTGATTCACTGCAATTGCATCCTGTGAGAACATATCGACGTGCATCTTCATAAATAATGGTGCATTCGACGCAATTGCTAATAACCATACAATGAAAATGACAATAAATGCTCCTCTTTCATGCAATTGTTGTCTTAGTGGATGAACGATAGCCACATAGCGAGCAGCAGCCATGGCTAACATTTGAAATATAGATACTGTGAACAAGATTTTTTCAGCGGCAGGCATAATGAAACATAGAAATGCACCTAATGGCCAGCGCACAAAGATATAAGCACATAGACGATAAGGGATAACTAACAAGGCAATAAAGAAGTCTGCTATGGCTAAATTGCAGATAAAGATATTGGTCACATTTTTTAATCTTCCGGTTGTATTTTGCGTGACCACAATTAGTAACGTTAAATTACCTAAAATAGCCAAGATCATGGTAGTCGCGTATAAACTGGTAAAGAGTATAATTTCCCATACTCTTGCACCTAACCAGATGTCCATTATCAAATCGAGTGGTATGTATCTCTTAATGAGGATTAAACACTTTTTTAACGTTGAAAACTACTTGACTATAGTAATTTTTTGGCAAGACTTATTAATGATTTAAGTAGCTTTTAACTTGTCATCAAAATGATAGTAACGCTTTTATAATATTGACATCCAAATCTTGGCAATAATTGATGGTGGTATAAGAATTTCTATTCCGATCGGATTAAATTTATAAATAGCTTTAAATTCGAATTGAAAACATCAACGCAAATTGATAGTAGTTAAATTTATATTTAGACTGAATCAACACATAAGCAATCTCATATTTCTGATTTGGCGCACAGCTACTCAATACAGTACGTTGCTTTAGCGAAGATCGCTGTTGATAAAACGTACGTTATTTACCTTTTCAGCGTTAGTATTTCTACTGGTTCGCTTTTAACCAAGTCCGACCTAAAAGATATCAATTGATTGATTCAAAAACGAAGGGATAAGATAAATTTATTAAAAAATGCTTTATTTTAGATTTGAATGAAAATTTAAATCCAAGTAAAGCTCTGATCAAGCCTTAAATAATCAAGACACAGCAATTCAACTTACTTTATGACAAATTATCTATGTAATCTATACTTTTGATAAATCAAGTATAAGTGAACAGGAAGATTGGATTTTATTCGTTGATTTTAGATAGAGTCTAACAAGGTTATGTCAGTTTGTCTGAAAGGGTTTTGTTTCAAATGATCTGTCTTAAGACGGTTGCACCTATTTCTATCGGAATGAAATAGGGCAATTTTACTTCAAAGTGGAGATGACGGATGTTTACCATCGCTTGGGTTATCTATTTACAAATAAAATAGGCATGATGTTGACGTTATAGTTGACTCAATACAACTTTGAAGCTATCAATAGCAATCAGGGGCTGTATATGTTAATACAAGTAGAAGTGCGTCAACAAGCAGACGTGGAGAATAGGTATTGTTATAAATTGATTGTATAATTCGTTTACCACTTGAGTCAATTCTTAAACCTCTTTTGCGATAAGTTACAATTGATTTAAGTTGTTTATTTCAATATCCAATAGCATTGATAGCCATCAATAGGATTGGAACTAATCTATTGTCGTGATATAGTGCTGAGAAAAACGTTGATCGTCATCAATACCAATTTCTCTGTTTTATACTAAACATTGGGCTCATATCGATCAGGCATCAAATTGTAAATTTATGAATTCATTTTAACTATACTTTTATTTCCTTCTCTTGCCCTTATTGACAAGGATGTATTATCTAGTATTTAAGACGTAATCAATTGTGACGCTATAATGCAAGTATGCTGTAACACTGACAAGTTCAAAGCAAGCAGATGTATTAAAATTATAAAAACAATAAGTTAAATGGTAGTTGATTGTCATTTGCGATTTAACTCCACTATATTAAGCTAATGCACTCATAGTAGCTTGCACGCAAAATAGTAACTAGATTCACATTTCATTGACAATATGAAATAGATCACTTACTATTTAATTCTAAATGATGTGTACAGTGCGGCATGTAAAGAATACATCCATTTTAATTCATAGAAAAACTCCTTACTACGCGCATATATAGTATTAGCTCTAAGTATTCTAGAAAGAGAAACAGATAAACTTGACTTCTTATATTTAGTTATGCTGACTATACGATATCGGCTACTTGTCTGGGGGTATGATATTGGATAAGTTTATAATTTATAACTAATCGCTTGATAACACCTAATGAAAGTAGCTATGACTTGCTCGATGGAAAACATTGCATACACTTTTATTAGTTTTGCTGATACATTTACAAAGCTAGCGTAGTTTAGATATACAAATCATAAAGTAATAAACTTTATCGTAAACTATCCTAAGTTTATAAGACCTAACCTAATAATTTATAAATTGACTGATGTAAAACATTTATTAGCATTCATATAGATTAATGGCGGTCTATTCTGTCTAAAATTGCTTTTATTTCCGATGATATATTATCATCATAAATCTTTCTAACATGATTACGTTTATTAATGTGTAGCGTCTTTAAATTATATTAACGGCAATAGTTCTAGTTAGAAGGAAAGCCTTTATTTCCCTAACTTAGCTTACTTCTATCGAACTGCTATCCCATTTTTTACATAATAATCTTTCTATAACATATAGTCTTGATGATATTTAAGTGCATCAATAGCAGAAAAAACTTAGAGGATGTGAGTATGCCTAAGACTACTCATGTTAAGATTTACTCAAGATAGTTCTATATACATTGCGTATTAATGAATAATTTCTTCGTTCGTATTATCCTATTTATCTATAATATTGATGGTAAAATAATGAATTGCTTCATTAGTATCTTATTAAACGATTTCTACACTCAATTTGCTAACTGAATAAAAACCTGAGGCGGATTCAAGGAAAACCTAAAAAGGAAGTAGATGTCTTCGGTCTAATGATTTTCAATTTGCAAAATTCTATCATTGAGATGATGTAATTAATAGCTCACTATGACCCTAGTAGTTAGGGCAATACGAATCAATGCAATAATTCTTAGACAGATCGCTTTATGGAGATTTATGCTGATATACAGTTCGTTAATATCGACCAGATTAATTCTGCAAAATATTATTATCTCAATTTTAGTCTGTAAAAGATTTTGTTTATGTTGAGTGTAGAAACTTAGGATGCACAGACTAATAATTTTGAAATTTCGCCCAAGAAACTCTTTAAATATTATGATGTATAAGGGCTATTAATTATTTTCGAATAAAACCATCAAAAATCAATGGTAAACATACCTTGCAAATATCCTAAAGTACTTAAAAGTGATAATAAATATTTCAATTTTTGATCGCAAGAAATCATGTTGACAAAAATCCTACTGAAAATTTCGATTTTTGACAGAAGGTAAATGATATATCTATTACTGGTCAGAAGTTATTTGTCAGTTTATCTTAAGTATATTTCGATTATAAGTCAGTTTACTGATCAATATCTAATTTCAATTTCTGTTGATATTCATATAGTATGTGTGTTTACGAGTTAAAGCTAAAATAAGCTGATTCTTTGATATTTATGAAAAAATCAATTCATGCTAATCATCATTACTCCGTAAAAAAGCTTTTACATTCCATAGGATTGGGTTCCTAGCAGAGCCTTACGCACATATTTAGGACAGTAAATATCCTGTAGGTAATGTAGGATGGTTGACTGATTTACGACCTTCGTGACAGGAAGGTTTGTAACAATGATTATTAAAATATTAAACAAAGATAGTAATAATACTCCGCGAATTAAGGTAATCGCACATCAAATCGAGGCATAATTTTTGTTAAAGTCTCTAAATTTTAGTACACAACTATTATTTCACATTTTAAAGGTATTTGTTGAAGACAATCTAATATATAAATACGTATAGAGAAAATAATAAGTCATTTCGGGATATTAATTAGTGCTTTTGTAGAATAATAGGAAAATTGACGAGCTTTGGGTTCAATTTGTAATGGAAGAAATTATAAGAAAGCCAACAAACTGATGTAATTAAAATTCCATATGCCCGACAATGAATCCTTTGCGAGCATGATCAAAACGTTTCGTACACCGCGGAAGAACCTTTCTTTCTTATTATTACTTTATTAACCATAGAATAGATACTATCAAATTCTGGCTAATATTTTTGTGTATAATACTAATACTAATATTTTTGTATATAATACAATATTAAAATGACTTTAATACAATGTAAAACCAACAGGGATTCTAAATTAGATATAAAGAACTTCTAACATTTTCTTAAAATTGAGTCAAACTGATACGAAAGAATTTAAATTTCAGATAAAAGAGAGATGCAAACATTTATGTATTCCTGAATCTTAGTTCATAGTCTATAGTAAATTTCATAGATGATTAACGATAGATTACAACGTTAGTTTGGAATTATAACTCGTAAACGTGATTATTAGTACCTTCCAGCTAGTCAATGATAAATAAAAAAATTTTATATCGCCTATTTGTTAATAAAAGCAATAAAGTCATCAAAATATCACAAAAGTAAATATTGCTGTATGCTATGCTAATAATCACAGTGTTGATATCGGAAACAGAAGGCCTTATTATGTTTGTTCACTATCTGCATTTAATTGATTACGATTACAAACACATAATTTAGCTTAGAATTAACACGCAACGTTCTACAAAATTTAAAGTATTTTCCTTATTCACGAATAGTAATAGAAGATTTATAAGCACGCAAGTTATCGATAGCAAATTTCATCTAGACTTTCATTTCTTGCATAAACGAATTAATAGCGAAGAAATGAAGTACAGTCAAGGCGCTAAGTTTGAAAACAATTAATGCTGTACTTGATATTAGGACGGAAATCAAAAAATAGTTAAATACTCTAGGATAGCCAACTTCGCACTACTGATTAAATAAGCTGAAAAGTAATAACTTTATGAAGAATATGGAAATATATTGTCTACAGTTGAAAGTGCAACATGCCGATCAACGAGAGAAAAACAATGAAAATTGTTGACGCATTAATATGAAACCGTAACAATACACTAAATATTCTAGAAATTGAAAATAAGGTTAATAGATTTCAATGACGTCCAATAAAGGAACAGAAACGGTATGTATTTTTTTAGGAATTATGTACAAACAACGTGCAATAGTCAACTAGTCAATAACAATAATTAATTAAATCCGTAGTTAGGGTGGGCCCAACTAGTAATCAGTCTGGAATTGAAATATTATTGTTCTATAACCTCAGCAAACATAATTAACTGTTCTTTATGTTGAAAATATAGCAAAATTCAGAAGAGGCAATAAAAAATTCATTCACTTTGGATACGGCAATAATTTCTATTGCGTATGTTAAACTAATATTAATTGAAGACCGGAACCTTTAAATTTAATATATAGATAATAACCAGTGTTTGAAGTGCTTAGATTAGGATTACTGTCATTATTCATATAACATCTTGGTTGAGTTTAGTAAAATTAATTAATCGTATATGTGCCTTTAAATTCGTGAATGTAAAAAATGAATGTGTAAATAAGATTTGCATCTTCAAGAAGAGCCTGTGAAGTTTCATCTTTATGAATAGAATATTTCATTGAAGTATATTAGTTTTTTTAATATTCAAAAAGATTAGATTTGTACTAGCCACTTTTACGTAACTGAGTTATTAAGAGGAATCAGAGAAGAAACTAATATTTTATATATAAAAATGAACTGAGATGCAAGAACTTTTCGAATACGGTATGATCGAAGTCTCATCCTTACGAATGAAAATTTATGTTACATTGCTAAAATATTTATCGATTTAAGCCAATTATATTGACTGCAATTCCTATTAATTTTTAAATTTAGCAATGATACAATCAATTCTTTATAATATATGGTACGGCAGTCTCTATAGATTGATATGATTCAGTATATTACATGTTCAGCTTGACATGGTTTTTTAAGTCGCTAAACAAAATACTGCACTATGTTTAATGTTATTTTCAAGTCTCTAACGACTGAAACTGTCACCCAGTAACTACGGCTATAAATTCCTACTGAATTTAATCATGATTAAGCGTACCTCTTTCTTCCTTTTATATCATGCTCGAATAAATATCGTATGGATTTATGGGATTAACGTATGCCTACTGCTATAATATGATCATTGTGACCAACTAAATTACAGCCATAGCGCTTTTTGTGTAACTATTTAGGGATAAAATAATCTTTACGTAATTATGCAAAGTGAAGATGTTTCATGATGTGGGTAAAAATTTGCATGATTATTACATAATATAAATTTCAAAGTTAATATCTAGTTTGACTTGTGAAACCAGTCTTGTGTGTCTGGGAAACGGCTCCTAAGAGAACATGGCCCCTAAATTTATTTTCTTTATAACTTAAATGTAATCTTCGAGCTATTCCCATTTTCCACAATTCTCAAGCAAAATAAATAAATCATATTTTTCAATTACTCGAAACAAACACTCCCTGAAATAGTTTTCTGAGCTATGATTAAAATGCAGTAAAATCAGATTAGACCGATAGAATCACTTGGAAACTATCATGATTTCTTTCCACATTTTTGTCAATAGTAAAGAATCGAATTTGTTGACTAAAACTTTATTAGACTGACAAGCAGTCACATTATATATGTTTATGGCAAAGATTATCAAAGACTATACGGATATATTGCAGTTTTTGATAAAGAAAACTAATCCCTAGAATAAAAAAATTTAAGAAGAAGTCGAAGCTTTCGCGATGTTATTGTCATACTGTTTTTTTCTTGACACTTTTTCACAGATTTGAAAGTTTAAATAAAAACTATAGCATTTACAGTACTGTATCTATTCCTATAATCGACATATGAAAGTAATCTTTCTTCTATTGGCATTGTTATATTACGTAAAGCCGTAAATTTACGATAAATACTTTAATTAAAAATTTCTTAAGAACTGAGCTCTCAAGATGGGTATTAGCCTCTGTTTTTGATCTTGATGTCATGGAATTCCTATTACGGAAAGTGCTGGCATTTTCATAACGGATTTTGGGAGTATTATCAGAGAATTAAGCCCAAAATCTCATAACTGCGAATAATGACTTCATGTATAATTTAGTGCAGCGGTATGATTAAATTGGCTTTTATAAATATGAAAACCCCTTAGCCTCAATATTAATTTATTATCGTATCAGTCGAACTATTGCACCAACCATAATTCAGTTTCTACAGTTCATATACTATATGCCTGCTATTCCCATAAATTTCATAGTTTGTTCGGCAATTCCGTAATGAAGGTTAAAAATACATTTAAATGGACAATTGGCGTACTGGTACTTATAATTAGCATAGTTATCTAACTGGCACCAGGCAATTTTACTTTTCGGTTAAGTGAACAGAAGAAACGAATCCTATTGCACTGTTTCAGAACTTTTCCCAATACCTAACTAATCATATAATGATATTACCAATACACTTAAATTTGAATTTTTTAATTTGAATTATTGAAATTATGGCATTTTACGAGTACATTATCTATAACAGTTTTGAATAAAGAATTCAAGTGAAGCAACTTGCTGTCTTTAAAGATTTAAATGAAGTAGTATACAGATTTGGAAGTTAATAGATAGTACCGTATTCATCCAGACATTTATCTAGCCCATTATGTGTTTATAAGAAAATTTGAGGTTCCATATTGTAAATTTCTCCAAGTAAATTACTCGTAGTAAAGGTTACCGCATTAGCTTAATTACTTTTCCAGCTACTTAAAATTCCACCAATTTAACCTGGACCATTTTTTTAGCTATCTAAATTTTACAATTTAATTGTTCTAGAGTCTAGTTCGAATAAAATTTGATTGTTTAAATGACTGCCACAATGCTATTGAAATATAGAATCAGGTTAAATCAAAGGCTCAATAACAGACCATATCTAATTTGATTTTTATAGAAGCAAAAAGTTCGATATAAAAAATTCTGATATTATCGAAAAATTTTTCAAATTCAGTATTCCGGTACTAATATTGTGATAAGTGTTCAGTTCTTGAAACATTTTATATAATTCGTTATTCATTCTATGGATGACTTTTACTGAATATATTTTATAAGACAGCATGAAATTACTTCGGATGAGAGTATGATTTACTGGAGTAACTGAAGATTGACATTTTTAAGCAGTTTCTATTAGAGTATAGAATCTAGAAAAATCTTCTTAAAAGTACATTCATTATTAAAAGTATTAGTACTGTAACGATAAAGAGAATTTGAGAATGTATTTAATATTTGGAACCATGAAAATTAAAATAACTAAAAAAAATAATCTGTAGACTGTAAAAAATACTTTGTAGAAAGGACTGATTATAATTATCAATACAACTCTGATTAATTGGATATGAAAGCAATTAGAACGGTCTTGAAAAATTCTCTGTAAATATTGGTAGTGATACATGATCATGCATCAATAAATATATAGGCTCGCGAGGATAAATAGAATTTTTTATAGACTATAGGCTCATCAAAAAAATACGATATATAAGTAATGACTAGAAAGGTCACAGTTTTTCCAGTAGCTGATGCAATATTAATTTCGTGTCCGTCAAGCTGCAAGAGACCAATCATACATGCATCATCATACTATTCTCTAGTTGGAATTTTTAGCGTTGCATTCTAGTTTACTGATCTATCTAAGAATTTGTGGGTGAGATTATTTATTGTTATGATGAATAGGTTAACTTATTTCAATAACATCGTCTATAAGATATATATGATTTCTGAATTCTTGTCAATTAAAGTTAGGCCAACAAAGGAAAAATTTTCCATTGTTTTTATATAGCAGCGTTAATATCTTCCTTTATCAGGTGATCTTTATTTTAAGGAATTAATGACTAAACCAGTCAGGCATAATACTTTTCTTCTCAATGTACGAATAAACTTTTAAAATAGAATAAAATTGATTCTTCTTTTTAACTGCGAATCTGGATTACTAGTAATGTCTAGTTGTCATCATTCAAGTATTTTAAAAGACATCAAGCTGTTGTCAAAAGAGCAACTTTTTTCAAATCAGAAAAGAAATCAATTTATTTGTAACTGAGTAATGTAGTAGAAATTATAAATACATTTCCATTACTGATTTGGTGAAATTTAAGAATCTGCAAAGTATACTTTAATTTTCGAGTCGTAATATAATTTCAAAGATAGGATATCCTCGCTTCTAGTAGTTGGTTGGAATTTGGATCAATTCTAATTCTGTACTGATTTATATAAAATGATAGTATTGCTAATGAATTTGTATATGTAAGGAAAATAGAGCAAATTGACTATATAATTCAATTTATTATCTGGTAACATTCTAGGTACTATACAAATGAAATTACTTATGATTCTACTATAATGGTACTGATTTAGCAACATGACCCGTCAAGTCTATAGCATAGACGAAAAAATTTGATTTAACCAAGTCGTAACGTTTATTTAACCAGTTTTATGAATACCAGGTGATGATGAAGCAGTTGTTGACAATTTAATAGTACTGTATGAATATTTAGTTTAGGATCATTGTCACAAAACAGCTTTGCAACAAGATAACGTAATCTACGATCAATAAGTCAATTCCTTGAACCACGTATCAAGGAACGATATCTGCACTATCACAGGCACTTTTGCTCTACTAGCAGACTACACAAAGACTTAAACGCCTCGTATTTTACGTTAAACACTAAGTTTGAGAATTCTCTTTATTTCACGATATACTGCATTTATATACTATTCCTTAATAGTTCATGAGTCATAGTTAGTACGATTAACTTTGGAATCATTTACTGAATTAGATATTAATTTTAGCTACTGCTCCCTTAATGCAGACAACAATATTTACCAATATAGACATGTAATGACTAATACAGAATAGTCAGATTACGATATGTCCTATCACGGAACATTTCCATGATAATTTACAATCTACCATAAGTAAGTTACAATCACAATGATTGGAACTGTAAGTAGATGATTTGCATTCCCTATTATAACTATTAATTTCAGTATGTGTATAAGTGTCACTGAGATAAAAAGTCAGAGCTATATTAAAACACAGTATATCCAAATTAGAAGTCAACTAAATAAGGATAGTCTAACAGAATTATCCTAACATAGTTATTTCTACACTAATACAGTATATAATACTGTAACAATTACCTATAGCCTTTCATGAATTTCCACTCTTCGTTACTCATAAAATTTTTCTAGCTATTATTAGTTGAGTATTACAGCAGCTCTTGTCTTTTAAATTCAGACATTTCCATACAATAAGCAAAACGAAAAATATCTGACAAACCAAGATGTTGTGTTTTCTTAATAATTTTTATGAATTCTAGGAGATGAGGAGGCGATTGGAAAAAACTTCATGATATGAATATTTAATTTAACATTACGATACTCTTATTAATAAATCTCTACACTTGATCGCTCATAAAATTGTTCTAGCTTAATTTATGTACAAATGCAGCGATGAGAAATCAAACAGTTGAAAGCTATTAGATGATAATTCATTTCCAACTTAATCAAACAAAATATCCATAGCCCAATTTATGTACAATTTCAGCGATAAAAAATCTACCGTATGATTGCTATTATTTAATGATTAATTTCCATACCTCAACCAAATAGAAATTACTTTTTAGTTTAACTTATCTACGAATAACTTAATGAGAAATCTAATGGATGATTGCTAATAGTTGATGATTAATTTCCCTACTTAATTAAACAGAAACTAATTCTAGCTTTATTTATGCACGAATACAGCGATAAAAAATTTTACGAATACTATTAGTTGATGATTAGTACGATAGCTCTTGACAGTAAAATTCTAATATTTTCGCCTTATAAGTCGAATAATACTAGTGTAAGTAGCTTGATTTGAAATTGAGTTCTACTTTTGACTTTTGATCAGTAGAAGAAAATAATTATAACCGTAAATGAAATAAAATAGCGACTAGCGTGTTGACTTTCAATCCCTAACTGAAATAAACACCTTGAATAATGAACGAAATAGCAACAATGACTTCATCCGCTCATTTGCTAATTATTAACGACTAGTATTTGATATTGCGTAGGACTACAATGAAGATTAAGATGGTGCTGCATTTATTAAAGTAAATAAATAAACATTAATTTAATAATGATTTTATATCGATTGGTTTTATGTCAAGTCGATGTAGAAATTAGCTTTCTACGGTTGTATGACATTTAAAATAGAAATGTACCTGAACGCTTAATGACTGTTGTTGATCGAAAATTTAACATTTTTGCTTATGGTGTTCATAGCATCATCAAAGTTTACTAGAGTTTAGGTCAAGACATTAAGAGATGAGAAATGTAAATATTCAAAGGTAATTATATAAGTGCAAACCCTCAAATATAACTGCAGTTAGTGAAAGTTTACGCAGTTAGATCTCTGCAGTAATAGTTGATCATTTCCTTTGTTATTGCATTCCAAAATTGAGAAATTTAAATGTTCAAAGGCCGGTATATAAGTGTAAGCCATCCAAGTACGGTTGCAAGTAGTATAATGGAGCACATCTATACTATTACGGCACTGCAAAGATGTTCTAAGTACCGAATAAACTGTCAGGCTATGTTTAATTTAGGTTATATAGATCAGGCATGTAGTTTATTTTGCCTAATTTATAACTCATGAAATCAGTGTGTTAATGTTGGCTAAATTATGTCTTAAGCAATGAGACAAACTACTATCAGCAAGAAGAATAGTTATCTATATCTATCTTTTATAGATGGTCTCTTTAATTTATCCGAATTAATGGTAGTAAATTAACCATCTGCATACACACTAGAACTTTCATTTATGATTCTATTGTCCTTGCCCCTTTTTACGTTGATAGGGAAATGGCTAACTATGACGTAGAGTTTCGTCCTTAAAATTATCTTACAATAATGATTCAAGATTAGTCAATTTTGTTTAATTTGTTAAGATGAACCAGGAAATCAGTCCCCAAATTTATCCAATACCATTATATATTCAGTGCGTAAAATATATTTATGGTCTGATAATTTCCGATATTGAAAACTGAGACTAAGAAACGACAAAATGTAAAAGTTACAGAATTTGATTTATAGCTGCTCATTAATATCATTCCTAACATTCTTAGAACTTTTAATTCCAATTAAAGAAACTTAGCCCTCTACTATTGGATTTACTTTAATCAATACCGGTAGCAGATATCGTATGACATGAGCTTTCTATCATTGAAGGTGGCTTTAGGAACTACAGTACAATAATGGTGTTGGATAATCTAAAAGAACAAACAGCACGATTTTCATCAGTTATTACAGGGTGTTATTGATATTGATTTAGTAAAAGGATGATCTTTATGTCGATACAAGACGTTGATAATTTCGAGCTTGAGTATTTCTTAAAAATAGGATAAGATTGATAAACTATTACGGTTTCTAGCACACAGTAGATGTTTAAGGAATGAATAATTTTAATAATTTCCTGAACGCTACATTTTGTTCAGTAATTTTGTTCGTCGAAGTCAATTACGTAATTATGATTTGCAATACCATTAAGAGAGCTCTATCATGAATTTTTGAAAAGGAAAGCTTCTACATATATTTGGATAAATTTAAGACGCTTAAATATAGTGAATTAGTATTTTAATTAAGTAATAAAATTTCTTACCAAAGTACTTCAATTTAATTATGTCGAAATGGCATGAACTTTGATGGTCCAGAAGACTTTGAGTACGTTTTGCATAAGAAAATCAATATTATTGAACATAGCTTGATCTATCGGAAGGATTCATGATTCTTATTATATCCGGTGATTTTATGGCATGACATTCAGAAATACTTCATCTGTCAGTAATTGAAACAGCAAAGAATAAATAGCAAAATATCAGAAAGTACCTTTTTGTATGCAGAAAACATTGGGAAATTAACATGACTAATAACACTTTCCGGCTATATGACAGCTACGAACAGTGAGTGCTTTTCCAATAATAGATTAAAATTTTTCTGAATAAGATAAATCCAGTCCACTAATTTATTAAACGATCTAAATTAATTTATATATCAAATTAAGCGATACATTCGCTCTTGTTTATGATTCTAGTGCTAAGTATCAACCATCTTTACAGACGATAATACACATGATTAAGGACGAGATAACCATTTAAGGCAGTCAATGAAGGCATTCTCCCAAATTAATTAAATCAATTCCTTTGTTGTTATTACCAAGAACGAACCTACTATCATCAGTATTGGCCATTAAAACTGCTTTTCGTTTAGATTGACAGTGACTGTCAGTGCAATTAGGTTAGTTGATACTTTTACTATTCTATTCATTTAAGTTATAATGATATTGGTACCATATTCTGTTGGTTGTTCTTGAAGTGAGATAAATTGAATTTTTGTTGTTTGCTTACCAGCAGGTATTGAAAGATTTAATATTCAACAAAGTAAGCTATTCAATAAAATTAGCTGATTTGGAGGGGGGATATTGCTACAGATTTAAATTTCTCGAAACGGACTATTTAAGCAAAGCCAAGCTAGCACGTATGATTTGAGTTTCTGCTTATTCTAAGTTATGGAGCATATTGTAAATCTGATTTCAGATTTTAATTTTCTGGAACAAACTCACTACTTCAGAGTATTAAATATTGAGGACAGGTCATGATTAATAATAATAAGATAGAGCACATGCTTGAAATTAACTCTCGATCATGATTGGCCGAACAGACTGTTTAATTTAAGATCCATAAATATAGAGTACAGTGCAAGACTTTGTTATAAAAACAGAGTACATGCCATGAATTTGTTCTTGATCATTACTCGCTGAAATAGACCGTCTAAATTAAGATCCTTAAATATAGCGCACAGTGCTTCTGCTTTATAATAAAATATAGTACTTGCCACGAATTTGCTCTCGATCACCATTTGCCGACATAGACTGTCTAATTGATATCTTTAATTATAGAATGCGCTACTATACTGTGCAATAAAATAAAGTATTTGCTACGAATTTACTCTTGATCATCTTCGACAGAAACAAACTGTTTAATCGAAGAGCCGTAATTATAAAGTTCAGTACAGTACTTTTACTTTATAAAATAGTGAATCACTTTCTATTTATTCTTGATCCTTACTCGCCGAAATAGACTGTCTAGTTAAGATTTTTAAATATGGAGCACAGTACTATTCTTTGCAATAATATCTAGTACTTGCTACTCATTTTTTTCTCCATCAATTTTCGCCAAAGTAAAACATTTAATAAAGTCGCTAAATTATTATCCACTACAGTACTATACTTCTCGATAAATTAGAGTACTTTTTACGAATTTGCCATAGATCATCAATCGTCTATAGACTGTCCAATTAAGATCCTTAAATGTTCAGTATAAATATATAGTTTGTATTAAAACAGAGTGGGCGCTTGCTGTAAATCTAGTCTTGATCATTATTCATAGAAATAGACTGTCTAATTAAGTTGTTTAAATAGTAAAATATTGAGTATACAACTATGCTTTATAGTAGAATATAATAAAACGTTCGCTACTAATTTACTCGTGATCTTCATTCACCGAAATAGACTGTCTAATTAAGATCTTTAAATGTAGAGTACGGGCTTTGCTATGAGTTTGGTCATTATCATCTTTCCCTAAGTTTGATTGTCTAATTAAGTTCCTTAAATATAGAATACTGTCCTATGCTTGGTAATAAAATAGAGTTGTGCATTGATTCTTAATCATTATTTGCCGAAAAAGACCTAATAATTAAGTTCATTAATTATAGAGTAGATTACTTGCCACACATTTGCTGGAGATCATTATTCACCGAAACAGACTGTTTTAGTTAAATCATTGAATAAGAATACTAAACATTACTACCGCCACTGAGTAATAAAATAAAGTATTTGTTATAGATTTACTCTTGATTGCATCGTTCACCGAAACGAAATTTTTAGAGATGTTGAAATAACAAGTACAGTGCTATGGTTTGTAGTAAAATAGAGTACTAACTACTAATTTTTTATTGTTCTCGATTCGCTGAAAAAGACTTACTCATCGAAACTGTTTAATACAATTCAGCAAGTAATAAAATATGGTGCATGTTATTATAAATTTTCTTTATATCTTCACTAATTTCCCTCAAACAGACTCTTGTAGTTGAGACTAGAAACTATACTATTAACTGATTTGTAATAGAAGAAAGTAACAGTTAAGAATTTGTTTTAGCACTTAATTCACTGAAAAAACGGCATTTACAAAATAATGTAATGTGTGCTGCATGGTATACTTTCCATCATTTGATTAGATATTTATTTTCTCTCTCTATATATATTTATACTAAATCGACATTGAAAATAATTTTAATTTTACGACACCTGATTAGGCTGAAACAACGTAAGTAATATTGTTGTTACTCTGTTAAAAACGACTGTCCTTCTATGAAGAAATTTAAATTAAAGTAATGTCTTTGTAATATTTCATTTAAGTACTGGATTTTGATCGATACCAAGCGCTACTGACAACAGATACAACTTGGGGATTTTTTTGTCACTATCAAATAAGCGTTGTCACAAAACAGCTTTGTAACAAGATAACGTAATGTACGATCAATAAGTCAATTCCTTGAACCACGTATCAAGGAACGATATCTGCACTGTCCTAAACACTTTTGCTCTACTAGCAGACTACACAAAGACTTAAACGCCTCGTATTTTACATTAAACACTAAGTTTGAGAATCCACTTTATTACCCGATATACTGCATTTATATACTATTCCTCAATAGTTCATGAGTCATAGTTAGTACGATTAGCTTTGGAATCATTTACTGAATTAGATATTAATTTTAGCTACTGCTCCCTTAATGCAGACGACAGTATTTACGAACAAAGACATCTGATGACTAATACAGAATAGTCAGATTACGATATGTTCTATCACGGAACATTTCCATGATAATTTACAGTCTACCATAAGTAAATTACAATCACAATGATTGTAACTGTAAGCAGATGATTTGCATTCCCTATTATAACTATTAATTTCAGTATGTGTACAAGTGTCACTGTGATAAAAAGTCAGTGCTATATTAAAATACAGTATATCCAAATTAGAAGTTAACTAAATAAGGATAGTCTAACAGAATTATCCTAACATTGATATTTCTACTGTAATACAGTATTTAACACTGTAACAAAGTGTCACTGAGATAAAAAGTCAGAGCTATATTAAAACGCAGTATGTCCAAGTTAGAAGTCAACTAAATAAGGATAGGCTAACAGAATTATCCTAACATAGATATTTCTACTCTAATACAGTACATAACACTATCACAAGCGTAAGTAATTGCAAATATATAGGTACTAGTGCAAACTCCCGTCGCTTTGCTGACGGTTTACGATAATGTGCTCATTTAACAGATAGTATTACCATTTGATAGACCTGTCAGACGTTCAGTAACTTTTTTCCGTTATCCGTGTACTGCATGCTGTACAAAAGTACAGTACTGTTAATTGTACGGGCGGGGCATTTGATAACGTACCCATTTGTTAATAATTAATAGTTAGTATTACCATTCGACATTATATATATCCCGGTAATAGCCGGGCACTACAGTATATTCACAGCTATGCTTGTAGAATACTACTTTTCAATAATGCATTCACGGATGAAACCTTATTACAGTCTTTGATAGTAATTCGGCAATTATAATATCTGCTCTACATATCCTAATGTGAAGAATAATGCTACTATATGAATTTTTTTGATAAGCGATTACTGTGATCTTCATAAAAAGCGAATTTTTCCGGATTTGTGTTTGATATAGTTTTCGGATTCTGGGACCGGTCGGGTTTGTGTCCGATATAATTTTCCTGTTTTGGAACCGGTCGGGTTTATTTTTAATTTATGTCTGAATTATAATTTTTCTGTTTTAATTTTTGGATTTTTGTTCATGAAAAATATCGTAAGAGTTGATTTTTGAGATTTGGACTTTTTGTTATGAATTTGANACTTTGGAATTTTATGACGTTACTTGAAGTCACATTAGGAGATTTAGTGAGGAAAATAGAAAATAAGATGGAAATTG
>NW_002060968.1:733528-784243 GCF_000150275.1 Trichoplax adhaerens
TTTCAGAATGTGTATAAGTGTCACTGTCATAAAAAGTCAGTACTATATTAAAATACAGTATATCCAAATTAGAGGTTAACTAAATAAGGATAGTCTAATAGAATTATCCTAACATAGATATTTCTACTGTAATACAGTATATAACACTGTAACAAAGTGTCACTGAGATAAAAAGTCAGAGCTATATTAAAACGCAGTATGTCCAAGTTAGAAGTCAACTAAATAAGGATAGGCTAACAGAATTATCCTAACATAGATATTTCTACTCTAATACAGTACATAACACTATCACAAGCGAAAGTAATTGCAAATATATAGGCATGACGTTTTATGGCCGAAAATGAACATATTAAAATATTGAGTATACCGTATGTAAAGAAATTTTAATATAAATCTTTACCATAAATCTAGTTCTTCACTCTCTATACTTAAATAAGTCGATTTATCAAACTTGCAATCGAAATCTCAAGGCTAATTTATGAGCAAACATTCTATTGTAACTGTCAATCCCAGTATCAGTTGTTAGCTAATCATATGCTACAATATCGACCAAATTAATTCTAAAAATTTGGTTGATAAAGTCCTGATAATAAGTGAGTGTAAATGACGTCGATTAGTAAAAAAGTAATCTCTTAGGATGCACGATCGATGCATCCCAATTCAGAACTTTCTAGTGATTTGATGATCATATTCATACAAGCAAACTGATATTATACCTACCATTCAGTCTGTTAATGCAGTAACACAGAATATGTCTCTTTATCTTGACAGCTGTATTGGTCAATATATTTATGCAATGCATTCCGACGATATGAACGTATTAGAGGATAAGATTCAACTTAAATGGAAATCTGTTGCGAAATGAAATATTCATTTAGACAGACGGGTTCTTACAAATATCAGGGACTGGCATTTACTATACAGTAGCATTTTGTTTTATCTTGGATTAAGATTGATTTATTGGTTCTATTTCACTTCCATGTGAAAGAACCATCGGTACTGATATTGATATCACTTGGTATAATCGTTAGCTCAGTATAACTTTCATCTTTTCATTGCAGTTGATAAAGTATTGAAATCGCACGGATAATCGTTACTTTAATATGAATTTAATAAAATATTCATATACATACTATTTTCTATTGCTCTTACTGTACACCTATTAATATGGAACATAAGTTTCTTTATCAAAGAATGAATAGCAAGATATTTTAAACTATTCCACACTTGATTCGTTTCCTTATATATTACTTAAAGAAAGAGTTGGTTTTTCTAATATTTTCATAGATTTACTGTGTTCTACGGTAATCGCATTACTAATAGATCTAATATCATAATTCAAATTACTATCTTACTAAAGTTGTTGACAAGTAATTTATATTTCTTCATGTCACAAACCAGCTTCGTGACAACGATAACGTAAAACAAATCTCTAAATTACTAAAGTCTCCGGGATTCATTATCCCTACTCACAAGAATTCAGACGCCTTTGATTCAACCTTAAACTCAACTAGACAATTGAGAACTGCTTTATTCAACTATCTGACGGGCTTATATACCCTTCTACAGCAGCTAACATTCACAAGTCATCTTATAAAAGTACTTGGGTGAGAACATCTACTAACTAGTTTTTCACAGTCGGACTACAATATGTCCATTCATAGAATCATTTCAGCACACATTACAGCACAGTAATAAATTTACTGTAACACATTTATAATTGAAGTAATTCCTATTGTAAGGAACTAGATGTAATATAATATCACTATGTTATATTAACCAAATTTAGATAACTATTTCTTCACGGTAGTTCGTACCGTGACACTTCAGTATTATCATAAATTGAAAGTCGTTACAAAATTTTTTATCAAAATCTTATGAAAAACTGCTAGGGCTACAATAGCGGTCAAGAACTAATGTAGCAACTGAAATGCTAGATGTAGAAATAAAATTGGACAATAAAGCTTACCGCCCATAACGATTTACTAAGTTCAAGCGATTAAACTTCCTTTCAAAATTCTCTACGACGTAAAATATTAACGTAAAGATTACAGTGACTACTTGAATTACTAGAAAAAATAGAGATCTAGGCTTAATATCTGACTTACTGTTATGAAATCAGTTCTATGAAAAGATTACAAAAAAAGATAATTCTACTAATTATCCCCCTGAAACATGTATCCAAGCTTTAAAAATTGCCTAAGAAACTTTTGAGAATACTTATTCCTAATCCTACAGATTCTCAGTGATTTACACATTTTCTAATTTGCGTTAAGCAGTAAAATTTGGAACGAACTTTATTAAAAAAAAATACCGGGCTTCTATAACTCTTTATATTAGCTAGAATTTACAATTAGTATCAAAAGCGAGCATAAAATCAGCTAAAAAATGGAAATCTAGATGCCTTATGAATATAGTGACGATTACAGACATATATATCTGATGATTAATACAAGACAAATAGATTTAATATTTTCATTCACAGAACTATCAAGCCAAAATATACAATCTAATGTGAATTAGTCAGAACCATATATTACGGCACAAGATGAGCAAATATAAACTATCTTGTTATCTGATTTAACATTATGTTACTTAAAATTGCTAGACGACGCCAAACTGAAATAGCAATTCGATAAGTACTAGTTATATCAAGTAACGTCGTAAAACCAAACACTTTACGGTACTGCATGAGATTAATGTAATATCTTCCTAGCCGATATAAATTATAAAGGTTAAGCAACGTTCGAAAAACCATAATTGGTTTCCATTAAGGTAAAGTACTTTAAATTTGATGCCTTAGTCTTTGAACATAATTGTTGAGCTTACGCCTTCGCTATATCTAATCTAGGGTTAACTAACATAAAAACTAACAAGCTCCTAAAGATGTTAGAATCTAGACGGAAACTACTTTCTGTTAAGGGAAAAATTTATGCGCAATCTGCGTACAGAATGATAAACTATGATAATATAAGAAGAGGACATAAATGTATAATTCTAGGCCATATGCGACACTTACCCGTCAATTGTCGCTGTTAAATAAGCAACATTGTAGTTTTTCCGCTGTTTAAATATTTCCAGGTAAAGTTCAGTTGACGTTATAGTTTCTGTAAAGATATAATTGACTTAAAAAATATTCTTTGCTATTGAAACTTTGCTCATGAACTATGTATTTGCTCTCATATACTATTTAAGTAGTAGAGTTTGCTTCTATAAACTGAAATAAAAGCGTTTTTTCTAATAGTATCGTAATGCTTAAGATATCTTGTTTGGATCCAAGGTTCATCTTGGCATCGCTTTGCTAAAAATACCGAAATTTCTTTTCTGTATTGCAATAGTTGGCATGATTAATTTCGAATTAGAAGTAAGAAATTCAGGAACAGTTGCTGCATTATTCAGTAAAAATGTATTAGTAGATTCACTTTTTCCCTCATTAGTCTGTTATGACTTAGGTGAATACAGTACGAGGATAGCTACAAGAATTAAATTGTACATTAAAATGCGACCGCTTTTATGAAAATTAAATTCTATAATCAATTAGTTAATATATCATTACCATTTATAGTGATATTTTTAATGGTGACTTAAATATATAAAAATGGTTTAAGAATTTTACAATATTGAATACTATCAGAATTTCCTTTAAGCTTATATTGCAGCTTTTCAATAATAATCTTTTAATATCTATCAAACAGTAGCGTTAAAATTAAACTTTTAAATGTTAGATCTTAACAAACACAGACTTCATTATTAACAATTTATAGCGTATAAGAAGTAGCAATCTTTTTTTCACATCTTGAGAAAATGTCGATCTTGAGGGGGTATAAATTGTTCATAGCTATTATCAAGCCTAAAGCGCTTTCGTCAGTTCTAATGATGATCACCGAATATTCCTGTTGCAGAGATTGATGGGCTGTAAATAAGAAGATTGCGCGATGCTTCCAATTGAATTTAGGAATAAACCTAAATTTTGTCCAGGTTAACATCTAGTTATCATTATTAAAACTTAAGTCGAATATGAGGCTAACAAAACAATAGTATTCTGAGATAAGCATTTCTAGTATCTGCTGCCGGTGGCTGATAGAAGTTTTGTTAAAACTACTTAAGACTAGATATGATAATCTCTTGTTGACACTTTACAGAAAGCTTTATAATGTATACGCCTATAATTGCTATATATAAGCAGTTATTTTACGTTACAGGTTTTAGCAATCACAATGTAATGTTATTAATTTTATTTGCAAATATTCGTATAGTGACAATTGTATTTACCATCCAGTAATAATTCCCAAATTTTAAGCATACATCTGCGAAATTGTAATGCAGGTGTAAAGCCAAATATAATCACTACGCTATTTCTGTCCGGATATTGAATGTTAGGAAATAAGTCATGAATTATTTTTTGTCTAGCTTAGACATGTAGTCTGGTAACAACACGTTCTGTTAATATATGAGAACAACGAATTTATTTATTGATGTT
Source organism: Trichoplax adhaerens (assembly GCF_000150275.1). NCBI lineage: Eukaryota > Metazoa > Placozoa > Uniplacotomia > Trichoplacea > Trichoplacidae > Trichoplax > Trichoplax adhaerens. Next base: position 738,009 of record NW_002060968.1, read on the forward strand.
TGTAAATAATTCAGACTAGGATGGCGATGTTTGTTTTTCATTGAATATTACCTAAGCAATTTTTATGCTAGCAATAGACACACATTGATGTATTCCCAATTAGATAGAATTTGTTCTTTACTGTTAAAGTACTAATATGCCAAATCTAAATATTTTAAAAATATTATTCATAGGATGACTAAATTAGCAAAGGTGAATAATGATCACTCAATTATTCCATTAGCAGTTACCTAAATTTGTATAATATTGAATAGCAGAGCTCTATCCACTTCAATTAATTTAATACTGGGCCAGTCGCAACTGAAAATAATCTCTTAATATCTAGGTTTAACTAGGGTGAGTGTCGGATATTTCTGCAATCAGTTGAAATACGGCAAGCCTCAATATCGAGCAGTGAGATCATTACCAGGTGGAAAAATTTCTCTGCATTGTTAATTTACCGGAAGAAAATATAATCTTAAACAATTTACCATCAATGGTTAATAGATTAAATAATGCTCAGTATAATAACTTTGAAATTTATTGTCAGCTATAGACGTCAAACAGTTCACCTGCATTGAAAAATTTTTGTTGTAAATTAAAATTACATCCAATTCTAATCGACATCTTAATATGCTGGTATCTAGGTTATTATAACATGTTTTAGTCTTGAACTAATTTGATTAATTTGTTATTTTATAAGGAGGTGTTAAAAAAATATTATATTTTTATTTAGCTCAATAGTCTCTGTATGAAAATTAAATCATTGGAATAATTTTGTTAGAGCAAAACTGTGCCTACCTACTATTTGATCCAATTAATTATATAAGAAAATTTCTTGGAGCAATTTTGAGCAGGTTAGAGATTATGTTGTTTATCTAAGTTGAATCTAAAGACCATGTGCTATAGTATAGTCTTTAAATTGATTGTTATTTTATCATTTTACTATAGCTGCATTCATTGATTTAAATTGTTAACTTTCATTATTGAAAGGATTTGTGCTACGAGTATATGCGTAAGCAGGTTACTATTGAAATATACTACAATACAATTTTTAGCGTTTCTTTTCCTTAGATAAAGTGAAGAAAAATTAATTCAGTTAATTAACATCTTGCTATTGCTGAATAAAGTTACAGAAATAGTATGCCTTGTTTTGAACGCAAATGTCATTTGAAAAATAGATTCATGAAACTTGGTCATTTTAGTAATATAATTTAATAGCTGAAGTGCAGTCTTTTTTTTGCAAAGTCAATTCTAATTTCAGTAAACAGATGGCGAAAAGTTGTATGATGTGAAAATGAGCGATTAGTTAAATACAGCATTATTAAATATCTATTTATCGCGTTAGAAATATATTTGCTAGAATAATCAGGAATATGAGATCGTAAGAAACCTACTCATTTTGAAATGAAAGTAAGTTTAGATTAACCAGGACTTAAAAAGATACTATTTTTGAGTGCTTTTCACAAAAATACAGTGATAACGAAAAGTTATAAAAGTCTCTTATTTTAACAGGATTGCATTGAATACTTTTTGACAAATCAATCGAAAATAGATTTTAGAAGACATTGTAATAACAAAAGATTCTATGATTCTATCTTTTACATCCAAAGTTCTCTATCTGTATTACATGAAATATAATGGTCTATTATTATAATTGATTTTCAAGATAGGATCTATCGTTGGATATAGAAAGCGATTATAGCAATTTATCATCTCACTTATCTATTAGTCGACAATCTTTATCGATACATCAGCTGTCATACAATATTATTAGATGTCAAACAAGTATTTGGTGCTCACCAATGCGTACTATCATCATTTAATTTTTTTCAGCCAGCATTTAATTAAAGCTGGACGCTTATTTGCAACCGCTTTTCACATTGATACTTTAATTAATAGACTGTTTTACAGATTATATTACTACACTTTTTGGGGTTAATAGTGATAATTGTCAATCAAAATGATCACCTTTATCAAGTGCAATGTTCATTACGGATCTCCTCTACTTGATTTGGATTTAGTATATCATAATTTGAACCGCACTAAGTTGAAATTAAAATTGAAATTACACTTCGATCTTTAAAATCATGTTCTATTTGTTAAATACAATAAAATTAAATTACGGACATTGTTTCTTGGGTATCAATAAATAAAATTATTTTCGATTTTTGACCGTCATTAATCATTAGTGGTACAAAAGAAGATCATAATGAATTAATAGGATACCTATACGTATTATAGAATAAGAATGATGTAAAGTGATTAAAAACAATTGATCATGGTTTTTCTGGTTAAAATAGTGCAGATTTTTGCTATCCTAATCGTAAAACAAAGACGTCAATAACTACTTGAGTACAATCATTATTATCTAAATGAAAATAATGTATTCATATCTACTGAATATTCGATCTTAATTGTAAGAAAGGCTAATTAAGGATTTAACACAACATGACAATTTTTTAAGGCGGATATTAGGATATTATTTATCTTTCGATTGCGGTTGCTGACATTGTCTATAATTAATGACTGTAAACTATGATTTTCATCCTTGAAATAGTTTGGTTCGTGGAAATCTTAATATAGACGCAATTATGATCTACATATATCAATGATTTAACTTCTCAACCTACGTATTTTGCTAGTAATGAAATCATGACGCCATCTATGTCGTCGATTATTTTCTATTCAATGTTGTGAATAGAAATTGTGCTAAGTTTAGAATGGCGATAAAATAGAACTATTTTTACTATATTTCTAGCTAATTCTAAGATGAAAGAATATATTATCAGACAATACTTTATTTTAACTAGGTAGTAAAAAATGATCAAATAAAGCACGGCAAAGGATTGGAAATTTAAATTATCTTCGTTTATTAGCCTTTAAAAGATTTCGACAAAAGGATGCTATATTTGCTAAATATATCTTATCAAAACAGAAGATAATGAAATTTATTTCTATGAAATAGCAAAAAATAGCTTGAATAATCTTATTCTCTTTTGATTTAATGCTTTATTTTCAATTCATTCCAAAGATCAATTCACATGCAGAATCATTGTGTGGATAAACCTATATAAGGTTTGTACTAGCTGCATTTGCTATCATAATTCATCAAAGAAGTTTGCGAACGAACATTTGAATCAGTTTTAAATCAATTTTCTTTCCAAAGTTAACTACAGATATCCAAAAATGAAATATTTAGCCGTTGTAATCGTAAGTTCACTCTTTACTATTCATGTTGTAATAACATACCTTTTTGATTGATAGAATGATCCTGGAGTATGTAAAATTAACTATATCAGCTATCAGTACTTTCTAAAATAATGTCTGACAATTTCATCAAAGTCGGTGCTTGCAATTTTAGAATATGCAGCGTATACTTTCAAACTATTGTACGTATTACAATACTGGAAGCTGCTGTCTACAATTATTTCAGAAACTCTTAATAGTCATTTTATGACCCGAAACTTGATAGTCATTTCTAAAAATAATTGTGTGATGTGATGATATGTACTGAATTACTGTGCTTTCGCAGCTAAGATTTCAGTTTAGAAAGTAGTCATATTCACCTGTAATGAATTTTAAGTACCGATACTTCTGGCAGCTATTGTAATGTAATAAACAATAGCCAAATCAATTTCTAAAAGCGTTGTATTATAAATAAATTAACAAAAACTTTACTTTGTAAATTATCTTCTAGTTTGCTTTTGTCGCCGTTGCTATTGCAGGTAAGAATACGAAATCGCTAAGCCCAATACGTGTTAAACTAATACTGATGAATGTAAATTTATCAAAGAATGCAAATTTTCGCTGATACCCATTATCATTCTTAGCCAGACAGTACAAAACTCCAGAAAACTGCTTTATCATATTATGATAGTTTTAGCTGACATTTATTAGATGAGAAGATCTATGTCCATATAGAAACGCTAGTGATTACTTATTACTATTTACTAGCAATATTGAAGTCGTAATCATTTCGGAAACCTTAAAAGTCAAATGTCTAGTGTGAAATGTTTGTAAAATGTCTTTGAAGATACAATTTCATTTCGATCTTAAACACCTTACACCGTACTATATATCGATTGACTATTTATTCTGCAACAATAAAGGCAATCTTTAGTACTATACTCTAAATTTACTTACGTTGATATATAATGTTTTACTAACATTACTTTCTTTTCTTATATTTTTCTATCATTAGCCCCAGCACTCCAAGAAAATAGTAAGTACAATATAGGAATTAAATTATTGCTAATCTACGTTATAATTATTCTTATTCTATCTTATTTCATTTTGCTTTTTAATATTAAATTTAAAAAATCATTATATTCCATAGTCTATTTTATGCAGTTATACATATAATTGCTACCGTGTTGTTGATAAGTAAGTCCAAATAATTATTAAATTAATTATTAGAAATGTAATGAAGACCTTCTAAGTAGTGAATATATTTAAATTTTAAATAAGATCAAAAAGTGGTACTGCTTAGTAAATTTTCCATTATCAGAAGACAATGAAGGATAGATATTGGTTGAATTGCAGTTTATCACACAATAATCAGTGATTTACAAAGAATACATCATGTCATCCATTATAGTCACATTATTTAGATTGATATTAATTTGCATCATCTAAAAAAGCACTTAAATATACGGAAATGGACTCGTATTTCGATGTTCTTTATGGGACCGATATATTTTCTTTATTATATAGTTAGCTATTCTTTCAAGGTAAACTAAGCCAAAAAAATATTAATTTAGATGAACAATACTTTGTAATTTATCCAGAGAATTGAATTTCAATAGCGATATAATATTTCTGACTTCAAACAGGATTATAAATTAAAGTAGCAAATGACTGTGTTGGTACCATATTTTTGATATTCCTAGCTGATCCGAGCCGTAAGCTATGAATGATTAATCACAATAGTGAGATTTATACTTACGATTACAATGATAAATCGTGACTATATTTATACAAATTAAGGCTTGTGTTGATTGCCTCATTTTACAGTTATTACTGTATTGATCTGCTTTCAGAAATCCGATAAAATAGGCTATGCAGTAAATATTTACTTAGATATAAGTGTTTGAATTGAGAAAAATATCATTGAAAGCTAATTTATGCAATGCAAATGTAATTTTAATGCACTTGGGCAAATCAGTACTGTTAATATATAATTTCATGTTATGATTACTTTCTACCTTATTTAAATGCTATAAATATACTAGATGACGTTTTCAATGTAATTATTTAAAGTTAGTTTATTAACTTGCCAATATTGAAGTATTAGGTTATTACCGTTGATCAAATATAGCGAATACAATCCACTGCTACCTTTATTATTCTATAAACTGTAAAATCTTGTAAATTTTTTACAATTAAATTGCTAAGGTTAATTAGCGGATTGCATAGCTGGCTACATCCACTATAGAATTAGTAATTTTCAAAAAAATTTTCTATTGCCTATATATTGGTAATTTGCCGTATAAAATCTTTCAAATATTTAGATAGAGAAGTATATTCGTATAAGCTCGAATGAAAGAGTTGCATAGGTTTGATATTAAGATTGAACGACAAAATTTTTTATATTTTACGTTATCAGCTGAAATCGATTGGTTCGAAAATCGAGGAGACCACGGTAAAGAATATTAAAATCGTTTTAATTACACAAATTATGATTTGATCACATAATTTAAAGCTCCTATAATTATAGCATTATAACTAATTTTACTACTAGTTTGTCTACATATACATGCTAGAAAGGCTATTTTTAAGATGCTTGTTCTTTAATAAATTTACAGATCAACTACCAAGTATCTAGAAAAATTAACGTAAAACAAATTTCTAAATTACTATAGTCTCCGGGATTCAGTATTCCTTAACTACCTGATAAGAATTTCACACCTTTGCTTCTACGTTAAACAACTATAAAACTATTTTTTTATTCAACTATCTGCCAAGCTTAAATACCCTTCAGCAGCAGCTATCATGTATGAGTCATAACAGTACACAAAATTTAGCTCCTATCGGATAGCTAAATTAATACAGACATTATTTATAATTTAGAACATTTACTGAATGATTCTAGGTAATTAGACTACATTATATCCACACTCAGAATTATTTATAGTATCATCATTAATTGAATATCTGTAGGATATTCATCACAAGCGTTACTAGACATAACGTTATCATCAATTAATATAAGTTAACTTATGAGAGCTCTTACTACAATACAGCATAATTTACCATAATAACATAGTAACTACTGTAATTCTTACTGTAAGTCATTATTAGTTATCTCCATATACAAATGTTAAACACTAAATTTAGTCATTTACTCTCACGAAGGTTCGTACCGTGACAACGGAATATATGTATAAAATCATACCTTATTTCGATTGTACTTTAAGTAGTGAAATTTGATTTCCTAAATGATTCATGTAAATTATGATACTTTATTGGTTACTTTTTGTTATCGATAATCTCGTTACGAAAATAGTCAGCCTATTTAAGAAATATAAAAGAATACATAGTGCTAAAGTACGCTATAAAAAAGCTTATAGTAAACTTTAATTTTTACTGTTATTTTCATGCTTGGATATTACAGTGTGTTAGATAAGTAGTTTGTCTACTTATATATGGTAGAAAGCTTATTTTAAACATGCTTATTTTTATATAAATTTATAGACGAAAGGAATGATGACCTAATGTCATGTATGTACAGCGAATATACGTTAAATACCACACTTTATGTTGATTGCACTTTAAGTGGAGAATTTCGATTTACTATTTGATTCATTTAAATTATGAAACTTCATTGGTATTCTTTGCAATCTATAATCTCGCAACGTAAACAGACAACCTTTTTAAGAAACGTAAGAGAAAAGATGCTGCTATAGTTCATATAAAGACTTAAAAGAAAATATTAATATTTACTTCTATTTTCATGCTTTGATAATTAATCATAATTATTACAATAATTGCAGAGCAAGAAATTCCACCTGGCATGGGAGGTAATAAGTGTTCAAAAATAATAAATCTTACTATTAAATTTAAGATAACTACAAAATTTTCTTACAAAGCAAGAAAAACATTTATAATTCCGAAATGCTATTTACTCAATGTGTTTAATGCATGATTAATGCTGTATAACTTTAATTTTTTAATTGCTTTACAGTTAGTTTTTTCAAGAGAAAAAATTGTAAGTAGTGTTGTGTAACTGAACTATATTGCCGATTTTGGCCAAGTCAAGGAAAATATCTGACCATCTGACTAAAACTGTTTCAAATAATCTTACCTTTTATCCATGTTAGCCTTTCCTAATAGAAGTAAGGCATTGTTAATATACCTCAAAGCCTATTTCATTCAAATTAAGACCGTTCTTATCGATATCTAAACTTAAATCAATCTTTATACATTTATAGTGAACCAAATCAAGAGACAAGGTACGTAAGCTGTAATTTTTGATGTAAGAAATGGCATTTATTTCTCAATTATAAATAATGTCAATAATTTTTTTCCAATCGAACACTTTTCCATTTTTTCCGTCGCTACATTTAACCTCTAGACCGTAAGTTAAAATTTATTAGGAAGAAATAATTATAGAATTTGCAATACAGTACTTTACATAGTGGATATTTGCAATATGGCCTTCATTTACTAAGGCAAATTGATTCCCAACTAAAACACTGTTTTCAATATTTTTCTTCCATATCCTTTCAATCGTTAGCTAACCATAAGTCCATAATAAAATACAAATATCAACTGTATTTCTTTTAAAAGAGATTTTTAATTGCTTGATATCTAATTGATAACGTTTATTTTGCTTTATAGTTAGCTTATTCAAGAAGGAAGGTAATTTTTTAGATATTTGATGGCAGAAATGAAAATTTTCAGTCATTATTTAGTTAAATAAATCAATCTTAATCAAATCATTTTCTTGATAACTTCTGAACCATTAGCTGATCAACGTAAGTCTGTAAATAATCAGAAAAATAATTTTTTACATTCATGTTAAAGTAGAATTACAGTTGCTTAATTTTGGTTAACATCATATATTTTGCCTTACAGTTGCCTTTTTCAAGAAGGAAGGTAATTTTTCGATATTTGACGACAGAAAGAAAAATTTCAATCATTACTTACTAAACTAAATCATCCTTGATCGATCTTTTATTTTGGTATCCTATCAAATAGCTCCTACTCCCGGCTGTAAGTCTGCAATTAACTACGAAAACCAATTTTTGTATTTTATTTTGTAACAGAATATCAATAGCTAGTTATCTGATTGATACTGTATTTTCGCTTTACAGTTGCCCTTTTCAAGAAGGAAGGTAATTTATTAAATATTTGATAGCTGAAAGGAAATTCTAATCATTATTTGGTTTACTAAAATATTACTTATCAATCTTTTTCTTTGGTGTCCTATCAAATAGCTCCTACTCCCGGCTGTAAGTCTGCAATTAACTACGAAAACCAATTTTTGTATTTTATTTTGTAACAGAATATCAATAGCTAGTTATCTGATTGATACTGTATTTTCGCTTAACAGTTGCCCTTTTCAAGAAGGAAGGTAATTTATTAAATATTTGATAGCTGAAAGGAAATTCTAATCGTTGTTTGGTTTACTAAAATATTACTTATCAATCTTTTTCTTTGGTGTCCTATCAAATAGCTCCTACTCCCGGCTGTAAGTCTGCAATTAACTACGAAAACCAATTTTTGTATTTTATTTTGTAACAGAATATCAATAGCTAGTTATCTGATTGATACTGTATTTTCGCTTAACAGTTGCCCTTTTCAAGAAGGAAGGTAATTTATTAAATATTTGATGACTGAAAGGAAATTCTAATCGTTATTTGGTTTACTAAACTATTACTTATCAATCTTTTTCTTTGGTGTCCTATCAAATAGCTCCTACTCCCGGCTGTAAGTCTGCAATTAACTACGAAAACCAATTTTTGTATTTTATTTTGTAACAGAATATCAATAGCTAGTTGTCTGATTGATACTGTATTTTCGCTTTACAGTTGCCCTTTTCAAGAAGGAAGGTAATTTATTAAATATTTGATAGCTGAAAGGAAATTCTAATCGTTATTTGGTTTACTAAACCATTACTTATCAATCTTTTTCTTTGGTGTCCTATCAAATAGCTCCTACTTCCGGCTGTAAGTCTGCAATTAACTACGAAAACCAATTTTTGTATTTTACTTTGTAATAGAATATCAATAGCTAGATATCTGATTGATACTGTATTTTTTGCTTAACAGTTGCCCTTTTCAAGAAGCAAGGTAATTTATTAAATATCTGATGGCTGAAAGGAAATTCTAATCGTTATTTGGTTTATTAAACCATTACTAATCAATCTTTTTCTTTGGTATTCTCGTGTCTGTTAACAGACTGTAAGTCTTTAATTAACGACGGAAATCAATTTTTATATTTTATTTTGTAATAGAATATCAATAGCTAGATGTCTGATTGATACTGTATTTTTGCTTAACAGTTGCCCTTTTCAAGAAGCAAGGTAATTTATTAAATATTCGATGGCTGAAAGGAAATTTTAATCGTTATTTGGTTTACTAAACCATTACTAATCAATCTTTTTCTTTGGTATTCTGACATCTGGCGGCAGGCAGTAAGTCTTTAATTAACGACGAAAATCAATTTTTTGTATTTTACTTTGTAATAGAATATCAATAGCTAGATGTCTGATTGATACTGTATTTTTGCTTTACAGTTCCCCTTTTCAAGAAACAAGGTAATTTATTAAATATTCGATGGCTAAAAGGAAATTCTAATCGTTATTTGGTTTATTAAACCATTACTAATCAATATTTATCTTTGGTTTCCTATCAACTAGCTCCTACTTCCGGCTGTAAGTCTGCAATTAACTACGAAAACCAATTTTTATATTTTATTTTGTAATAGAATATCAATAGCTAGATGTCTGATTGATACTGTATTTTTGCTTAACAGTTGCCCTTTTCAAGAAGCAAGGTAATTTATTAAATATTTGATGACTGAAAGGAAATTCTAATCGTTATTTGGTTTACTAAACCATTACTAATCAATCGTTTTCTTTGGTATTCTGACATCTGGCGGCAGGCAGTAAGTCTTTAACTAACGACGAAAACCAATTTTTTGTATTTTACTTTGTAATAGAATATCAATAGCTAGATGTCTGATTGATACTGTATTTTTGCTTTACAGTTCCCCTTTTCAAAAAGCAAGGTAATTTATTAAATATTCGATGGCTGAAAGGAAATTCTAATCGTTATTCGCTTTACTAAACCATTACTAATCAATCTTTTTATTTGGTATTCTGGCATCTGGCAGCAGGCAGTAAGTCTTTAATTAACGACGAAAACTAATTTTTTATATTCATTTCAATGAGAAATTTCGTATGCTTAATATTTGACTGATACCGTATATTTTGTTTTATAGTTAGTTTTTTCAGGAACGAAGGTAAATGTAAATTACTAATCCACCTGATGCTGAGGAGATTGCATAAATCAGGCTGGCAATCATTACAACACAAATTCACTTATCTTGATCTGGTATTTTAAAATTAGATGCCTACAACAAGAAAGCTGATAAGCTCACAAATCCTAAAGGTAAGCTGTTTCAAAATTGGTAAAAGATTTTCTAGCTGCGGTAGTGCTTCAACTTGATTTTATGATATCTCCTTATGTTTGATATCACCAATGTTTGCTTATTTTGTTGTGACATCTAGATTTGCTACGTAATTTCAACTTTCTCCTTATATCTTACTGCTCCTAGTAAATTTTAGAACAGTTTAATCTTAACTTATGAGGATGTGATTTATAGTAATAAACTAATATACAGATAAATTTTTCAAAAACAGAGGTGTGCCAATTTGAGAAATATAAAGAAATCAGTCCTGCACTTTTGATTAAATGTTGCAAGAAATATTCCTACGTCTTGAGTACATCTAAACTTAAGCTGGTTGATATCAGTTCTAAGATTACTAATTTGTGATATTAATTTCTTTATTTATGTCCTTCATTTTCTATAGCTTCTGAAAGCTTAGCTATATGCGCAAGGCTTATCTGGTGAACGAGCTTTAAATAGGTAATATTTATTTACCAATTTGCTTTAGTAGCGACCTATAGTCCACCTCTTACAAATCTTGCTCTTCAAATTTTTATCAAAGGTTGCTTGACTACTAATTATGAGAGGCACAAACTAGTTCATTTTACACGAATCTGAAACTTGACGCTAGATCATTTTGAGATAGAATTAAATTGTTATATGGTAGTCTATACGCAGTGCGGTGTATTTCTGTATATGGCATCTGACTTTATAGTACTGTAAAGCTACCTCTAGGCGTAAAGTAAGCAGTAATCTTATAACTTTCATTATATAGGCATATATGGTAGCATATATACAATTCGGGCCATAAACTGTTCTTTAACGGAATAATTCGTCAATAGAAGCAGTACTAGTACAAAATTTTATTTCTGTATTTGTTATGCACATTAAAGGCCGATTTAGTCGCTTGCAAAGCGCTAAGGCGTAAGCAATATTTTAATACAATTAAAACTTCTTTTATAGCGAAATAAGAAATACATGTCCCATTGTAGCATCGATTAATTTAAATGGTAGATTGGCTGGAAATTGTTGTCAATTTCGTCTTTACCCATAATTTTAAGATGTGCCACTTTTCTAGATTTTAGCTACGTCAATAGTAACTCGAATTATTCTATTTATTATAGTAGATCGCGCTGGCATGGCTGCACCCGATAAGATTGAATATATAAATGAACCATAAAGTAGACGATTAAGCACTTGCTATTTAAAATTCAAGAATCAAATAACAAATTTTACTTTGTTAAGCGATAGTAGATGTTTTGGTGTAATTAGGACAACAATGGAATACATTTGGGTAACCATTTTATCTAAATCTTCATCAAAACTCTATTTATGTAGTTGTCCCTTTATAGTGATATTCTATTCGTTGCATGTATCGTTAATCTCAGTGTACTGTAAGTTATAAATAGCGCTCTTGTCCAGGAATAACTGATGTACAAGTACAATAACGTCTTCATGTTATCAGTATTAGCCCGAATGTAACCATCAAAGCTATGTAATTATTGTCGTAGGTGTCATAAATCGAAATAAACCATACGATTAACTGTAACTTTCTGTCAAATATTTTATGTGGTGTTTTTCATAAAAAAATGAGATCATTAGTTGCATCGAACCTACGATATAAAACAATCAAATAATCAACGCTAGTTTCGCAAATAGTAATCTACGTTTTACTATAGGTACAGCACAATGATCAGCATTCATGGATGACCACCTGCGATAAAAATTTTATAGGGATAATCTATATTGTTGACAAACTAAAATAATGATGAATGTATAGTGCAGTACTTTGATAAGATATGTTACAGGATCATAACGCTAAACAGTCACTACGGATATATGAACGGTAAGTTTTAACGCAATCTAGATTGAACAAATTTAGAACTTGATAGTGCGTAGCTGTCTTCCAAAACCAAGTATGAGGCATATAAGGCAACATTTACAAGTTCTTTTAAGAAATGAGGCACGTAAAGAAAATTCTTAGAAATTTTGATTTCACTTATTCGCTTCTACTGTAATATATTCGCTCAGTAACCGCAGTACAAATATCCAGGATTAGGAAACGTCAGTATCATTCTCGTAATATACATTCTTTTTCAGACAATGAAAAAGTACATAACTATATCTCCTTGCACTTATTAATTACCGTTGCAACAAATCCTTTACGTAATTAGAATATAATCAATATTTAACTAGTAAACAAGGTACACAGAGATAGTTATGACTTATACAAAAATAGATGTTTCCTGTCGGAAAATTTCATTCCACGTCATTACAATAGTACATCCAAACAGAATTCTTCTATGGCATACTAAATGATATGTCCATTCTACTACACATTCTCAATCATAGACGCAATTTCCTTGATACGGCCAGCAAAGTTCTGAAGATTTAGAAGACTATAATCAATTTCGTTTTTATGTTAAGTTTATGCTTCAAATTATTATATTCTTAAATACAAACTGCATATACTGTCACTAGACAGTATTTACCTTAAACTCTGATAGCTCTAACTGCAAGTATTTTTTTCTTGTTGAACCACTTGGAAGAGCAATTGTTAACATAACTGTAACCAGTGGGGTATTCATATTAGGACATCGATTTGAAGATGTTGCGAAGGATAGCTTCCACTGCATATCAATCAACTTTAAGATAATTCAGAAATATTTTAAATTCGTGTACTTATCGATGATAGCTAACGTGTTCATTCTAATGGCAACAATCGCAAATGTACCTTTCCAATGCGTAGATAATTGCTTTGATATTGGTGCACCATTTTCCGATTCTGGAGAAATATTGATATATCATATTAGATGACCAGAAACAACCATATATTGATGGCATCATATTTAGCCACTCTTTCAGCATATCTTATTCTACATTCCTACTCCGAAATTAATGATATGTTTGCCAATCATTACCTCTTCAGTCCAAGCTTTACAAATAGAAGCTGAAGTTAAATTGCTGCATACAACACTTTGCTTGAAAATTTGGCTTAACATGGAATCATCTAGCTGTTCTGTATTCGCGTATCTAATAACGTATCAAGAAAATTATTTTAGTAAGGTCCCGTTACACAGTAGGCATACATGATCAACGACAACGGTTTCATCTGTAAATCATTTACTCGTTAACTTTAGCTGGTTACAAACAGCAGCTTTGATAACATCAAGATGTTATGAATTAGGAGTTTTACTTTCAGAGAAATTTGAATAGACTTAGAATTTAATATTTATTTAAAAAGGTATTAGCTACTTGCCGATAAGTGTATGTAATTGCATTGATTAAATTTTGGATGGCACTTTCTTGCACAGGTAATGTTAAAGATTCGATATCCTAACAGCAAAGGAAATAATTTAGGTTCGATAGTATTGTTAATTTAGGTATAAAAACGGCTGTGCTAAGATAAAATTTAAATTTAATAGTCATTAGTAATATTATGTACATAATTAGGTCGTGTTACTTCTTTACAGCAATTTAGAAGGATGGAAGTGACTTTAAAAATCATGCATTCGATATCTATCTTTAAAGGCTGTCATCTATTTTGCATCATGAATTTGTTCTGCAAGTAGATGAGATAAATCACTCGCATGCAAGCTTAATCTTCGTGTAATTCTGTCTATTCAGAGTTTAATACGTCGTAGTTAATGTACGATTTCGATTGAGTATTTGTGCAAATGAGCTTGATCCTAGTCTACCTTTAGCTCAACCAAGGTAAACACGTTGTAATACTAAAATTAAGCTTCAAAGTCTATGTCATTGATATTTCATCATCAATTCATACTACAGAGGGTAAACATTAACACTTTTTTTGAATCTATTAACAAAAGTATAATATCCCTTTTCACATCCTGTAATGCAGTATCCTGTGTCTTTGCTGAGCAGTCTTTGAGAAGGTATTTGAATTAAGCATGAAGTCTATTTTAGAAGGGCAAAAAGATTGTAGAGAGGACAGGCATCCATATTTGTATTGTAAATAAGCAAACAACAATATCGCTTATATGGCGGTATAGCTCATCGGCCATATCAAGATTGCGTTCCTGCTGGAAGGGTAGAATAGTTTACTGTCAATACTCTATGCGGTATTGGACTGTATTATTATTACAAACGACACTAAACCTTCGACATCAAGATGAATTCCTAGCAATTACAAGGTTTGCCGGTAAATGCTATCTGAAAGCCCATGAAGTATTAAAATGACTCTACGTATCGTCTGACTGACGCGATGCAAAGTTGTATCCATACGCCTATTCTGCTAGGATGACCAGTTTTGTACTTTATGATGCTTTACGCTCGCACCTTAAAACATAGTGTAGAAGCGAGGAAGAGTTTAATAATCTGGTCTAAATCTGTACCTTTGTATATCGACTGATGGAACATAGGCCAATCTTCCCACTAAGAAACAGGATAATATCATCACACTATATTGACAAGGAAATAACATTCATATCCGATTAGAACTGTCTCGATTGCTTTCTTGGTAGCTAAGCTGCTATATTCATTTTAATAATATTTACGACAAAACGCGGAAAGATCGATCGCTATTGGAATCAAGGTAACCTTTCCACATGCTAGTAACTTACCAATAGTTGCAGGAAATTGGATGGTAATATATTAGCCGTTTGAATGGCCAGATGAAATCCTAGATGAAATACGAAAAGCTGATTGTATATTACTTCGACACTACTGCAACTTGTCAACATACTCATCTTACTGCACTTTCAGCACTTGCTTGACCCATGGTCAGTAAAATGATGATGACACATGGATATCACGATAATAGTTGGTCTTACCTTCCGGTGCTTGCATGAATAACGCCATCTTTCTTCCGATGTTGGAGCGATGGATTGTAGGTAAGAGGCGGCGGATAAGTGGACGAGAAAAGAGTTGCCTACCAACTCACGGGCTTACCGTTCCATTGCCATGGCATTCTTATCGTTCGTCAATGCTGCATCCGTAGTTAGGTACCGTTCTGGCTTCGGACTTACTGCGATTGTAACTGATGGGAAAGACGGATGGTCTGCATTTGAGCAGCATTCTAGGCAAGGACTAGTGACATTAGTTTTGCTATTCATTTGGTTATTGTTCTGGCTTCGGAATTTCTTCGATTGTAACTGACTTGAAAGATGGATGGTCTGCTACACTACCTACTGCAATTAGTGTGGATAAACGAATAGTGTGGGTTCCTAATTAGTGTTACCCACATTAAATATGGTATTACCAAAAATGTGCTAAACGATCCACACTAAATATGGTAATACCAAAGATGTGCTAACTACCTACATTAATCACTAATTGCCGTGCCCAGTGTAGTGAGCAGCATTCTAGGCCAGGACTGGTGACATTAGTTTTGCTATTCATTTGGTTATTGTTCTCATGTTCTGGCTTCGGAATTTCTTCGATTGTAACTGACTGTCACAACCCTCACTTGTGGCAAAGGAAAGTCAAGAACTCTAGTGTAGTTACTTAAAACTTGGGCTATTTCTCCCAGTACTTTCAGTTTCTATGAGAGAAGTATTTGAGATCTCGATTTCTCGGCTGATCTCCACAGACAACTGACTAATTATTACACTATTCTTCATGATATGAGTCTTGCCGTTTCTTGAGCAATTACTTTTTTTATTCTACAAACACACGCGCTTAAATAGGTTTCTACAGTGAATTCCAATATTAACGAGTGAGAATTCACGCTTTACAAGTTACATTAATTAGTATAATACCATTACTAAATGTACATGTCGATATTCTCAGACTTAGATAGCTACAAGCTATCAGGTGTTAAGACGCTTAACCTTCATCCATATACAGCTCAATTTTTAGAGATTAACATACCTTATAAACCTACAGTAAATTAACTGCTAACAACTTCTATTTTTATCTCATTTCTACCATCCTATTATCAGCTACAAGCGCATTAAAACATAGCACATAACCTTATCTTATCTATTCATAAGCATTCATTAATTTACAGTTACTTAATTAGTAACGGCGTACCGTGACACTGACATGAAAGACGGATGGTCTGCTACTAAGTAGCATTCTAGTCAAGAACTGGTGACATTAATTTTGCTATTCATATAGTCTTTGTTACGGCTTCGGACTTTCTTCGATTGTAACTGATAACGAACGACGGATGGTCTGCTACTGAGCAGCATTCTAGGCCAGGACTGGTGACATTAGTTTTGCTATTCATTTGATCATTGTTCTGGCTTCGGACTTTCTTCGAATGTAACTGATAGGAAAGACGGATGGTCTGCTACTAAGCAGCATTCTAGGCAAGAACTGATGACATTAATTTTGCTATTCATATAAACCTTGGACAGGTGTACTGATAGGAAAGACGGATGGTCTGCTACTAAGCAGCATTCTAGGCAAGAACTGGTGACATTAATTTTGCTATTCATATAAACCTTGGACAGGTGTACTGATAGGAAAGACGGATGGTCTACTACTAAGCAGCATTCTAGGCAAGAACTGGTGACATTAATTTTGTTATTCATATGGTCATTGTTCTGGCTTCTGACTTTTTTGGATTGTAACGGATAACGAACGACGGATGGTCTGCTACTGAGCACTGAGCAGCATTCTAGGCAAGGACTGGTGACATTAGTTTTGCTATTTATTTGGTCATTGCTCTGGTATGATGTAAGATTGAGTGTAAAGTATCGATACAGTTCCACATGATCACAGTCTAGTTTTATTACCAAAAATGGATGATTCATTTCCCGCTGCAATTCTAGAGTCTCGCAATACTACAACGTATAGTATACAGAGTACAGTACTGTATCCTGTATCGAGTGACTGTACACTGTACGGTATTGTACCGTACTGTACAGTGTACAGTGTACAGTACAAGAAGTTAGTACTGTAATGATACTGTACTGTATGAGCCTGAGGTGAAGCAATCGACAAGGCCGCTGCCAAGACTAAAATGCCGCAAAGAAAGCTAATTGCTAGTTCGCAATCAATTCAGCTCAAGATTACGGTTTAGAAGAGACTATTCAAGTTGATTGATGTTCATCATGAATGCTAAGACTACTAGTAAATCACCTGCTGGTAAAAAGAGAGATTATACAACTTGGAATAGCGTTGATGATGACCTCCTTATTCCAAATAAGTCGATGGTAGCTTTCAACAAGGCATGCCAAACCATGGGTAGGCAAAAAGTGGTCGAGGAGTTGCTTGATGGTTACTCTTTAGGTTGCGGCTTTTGCTATCGACAGCAATTCTATGCTAAAGTAACTCTAATCAAGCAACAAGGTAATTGCTTGATATAAGTCATCAGTCATTCTTGGCTTGCTTGATCTACTTTACCAATGGATTTGAATGTAGCCGTCGCCGGCTCATGATTGTTGCTTGTCTCAGCTGAAATGGTTACGAGCGTGAGAAGCTGCGATGCGATTGTTTATTTCAATTCTTTTCCACTCTCAATAGATCGCTTAGAAATTCCCTCTTCTATTCGATCCGATGCAATATATGTCAACCCTGCTACAATGAAAATTTGTAAACTCGTTCTAGCTGGACCAGTTGTTATCCAGGCCCGCTGTAATACTGATGTAAATGTTGTAGTTTATTTCACTATAATGTTATTGCTATTAAGCAGTATTCTATTGCAGCTGTGATACTATAGTATTGCAGTCACATGCATGATGTTCCTATTTCATTCATTGCATTTTAACTAATATATCTTGCACTCTCTGGTATATTTAGAATGTGTCCGTTGGTATTGCTTGGCCCTCGGAATCCATTCCGCCAGATTGTGAGTGTGATAGGGAGAGAATTCTTACTGAAATAAATTGTAGACATGGACGCTGAATGAATGCCATTCAATAAAAGCGATTGTAGATCGTATTTTGCTGATCAAACGTTACAATTTTTGATAGAGTTGGGCATGTTGTTCCTCTTTAAAGTAAAAAATTAGGACAACATCTTACGTACATATTACTAACAAAATTATTTGTATTCCATTGTAGGCATAGCAATCCATCCAGAAATGATGAGCAGCATGAAGGTATACGGGGTATATCATTATAATGAATCAGTATGCTATACTTAGAGTACAACTTGTTTATAGCTTAAATTGGCCAGTGTGTCGTAAGTATCAACGTAAAATAGATAATATAAGTGCTCAGAAAATCTGTTGTTAGCTCATACTGGCTTTGTATTGCATATCAGAAATAATCATTTCCACTTTAGTTACAGATTCAAGAATTGGCATGCTTAAAGCCTGCCGCAAAATCTGTTATTTACGCGTCAGAAATTGCAATTAAGCCGATGTGAGTTTATTTCACTTACGTACTTGAAAGATTTCGTTGCTTATTAAATTAATATGATAAAAATTTTTCAACAACTACGAATATTCATTTCTTATATAAATATATATGTATTGGCTACTTATCATACAGATTTGATCATGATGATATCCTAAATAGCCAATCTTTGTTATACGGCGATACCAAACAACATTTAGGTAAAAATATTTACTAGTCTAAAATATAGAAATTTGGGGGATATCATTATGGACATTTTATTACACTTGAACTGCCCATTTTATCTCACTTAAAGACGGCAAGTATTTTCTTCCTGGTAATCGATTCCATATTTGGTTAAATGGTAAAAGTTACCAGTATGAAGTTTCGTACCTTCAAGGCATTCACGGCCGCATTCAGTTACGAGAGCAGGCAACTGACTTAGGTTATATCATTATTTTTTCTAGTTCTAGTTACAGTACCATTTCAGCTTTTAAAAATTGCTTGCCTTTTCATGATAATCTTTTATAGGTTTTACTATACATTTGGGTGCAAACACCCCAAGATATACGAACAAGTATTTACTTACTTACTTTATACTATAGATTTAGTAAACACGAAAATATCGAATATAACTGTATCGGTGAAAGAAGGCAAGAAAGGTGGACAACGGAAATTGCTCCACAATACCATATATTCATTTGACTTTATCATTTCCATTTACTTGGCTATCTTTATAACTTATCTAATTAACAATTCGCAATTATTAGAACCGTCTGTAATCCAGAATTCTAAGTTAACTGTGGTAAATGGAGATGCGGTGACAAAATATGATGCAATGGACCATTTCTTATACGTTATAAAGATCGAGCATACACAATTGCGGCTTATTGGAATGACTGATATGAGCTGTCAGGTAATTCGATAAAGCGGATAGACGAGCCAATGATGCCTAATCCTGTTTTGCTCTTGTTTCCTTATTATTATTTCATTTTATTACTTGCTAGACCGATAAATTGGTAACTTTTAATGAAGTCGGCGGTTTGAAGAAACAAATCCGAATGATTAAAGAAATTATGGATTTTACGACAATTTCTGGCGATCATGGCAGCAGCTTAGGTAAATTTATGACAGCTTTTTATGATACCGTAGGTAATATGAAAAAATATTTTTGATACTTCTGTAGGTATTATGAATGGAATTTTATTGCATGGGCCATCTGGTGTTGGTAAGACTCTTGTTGCCGAAGCTGCCGCTAATGAAAGCGGAAAAACATCCTTTCATATTAATGGTCCTGAGATTTTTAGCAGGTGCAAGATGAAGATCGTATTGCACAAAATAACTGTAATATTCAATGGTAGAATATGGCTTATTTTAAATATGTTACTTGTAACCTTTAGGCTGTATGGAGAAAGTGAAGCTAAGCTGAGAAGAATATTTGATGACGCTGTACACAGGTAAACGTTGACATGATAGCGTTATAATAATTAAAGGGCATTGATTACTGCTGTTTCATGGCCATTTCGAAATAGAGCACCAAGTATTATTATTGTCGACGAATTGGATACCATATGTCCAAAGAGAAGCTATACCCAAAATGAAGTTGAAAAAAGAATTGTAGCTACCTTTGCTAGCCTACTAGATCGAATTTCAAAGGTAAACTTTTGAACCAGAGATTTTTGATTAAACATGCAACGCAGATCAAAGTGTTAGTGACGTTATAAATCGGACTAAAATTATTCTTAATACTCTCCTAACATGCTTAATATTCATATCCTTCTGTACTTCGAAAAAGTCAAGTGGTTCAGAACGCGTTGTTGTCATCGCTAGTACTAACAGAATCGATGCAATTGATACAGCATTAAGAAGACCTGGTCGTTTTGACAGAGAGATCGAAATTAGTATACCTAGTATTGATGACAGAAAAGAGGTATAGTTGAGAGCATCTTCAATTAAAGCAAAATTGTTAATTTTTATACTTAACTAATAGCTAGATCTGAATTCTAGATATTGCAAAAAATATTGGCCAATGTCCAACATACACTGTCGGATCAAACCTTGACAAGGTGATCAATGTCGAATAGGCTTGATAGTTGATTGCATATTACCATTTTCTTATTGCTATTGGTAGTAAATCTGACTTCATTCACTTACACCCTCCTAATTATGTAATATCAGCATCGCTGACTCTACTCATGGTTTCGTTGGTGCGGATATGCTGTCTCTTTGCAAGGAAGGTGAAAATCAGTGAATGTGCAAACTGATGACGTGACTCTTTTAAATACCCTTAAGATGTAAAAGCGTGCTTGTATGATTGAATTGTAGCTGCAGTGCTATCAATGAAGAGGAATACCAGCTTGGTAAGCAAGGGCTTTGCCGATAATTGAGATTTTATAGTTGAATTTCGGTTTAATCATTATTGCAACCCTGCCACTAATCCTCAAAACGGTAATACTTTATCAGCAGCTAAAAGATTTTGAAGGAGAACTAAGAATTAGTTTACAGCCTTCCGATTTTCTTTCTGCAATAACTAAGATCAAACCTAGTGCTATGAGAGAAGTTGCTGTTGAAGTACCAAAGGTGGTTATCACATTTCACAATAATAATTATAAGTCATTTTATCTGATGGTAGGATCGACACTATGGATCATGATTTTGTGTATTTGACTCTACAGGTTCTGTGGACTGATATTGGTGGTCAGCAAGAGATAAAGCAACGCCTCAAAGAATCCGTAGAATGGCCAATTAAACATCCTTCGGTCGGTATAAGCAAGTATTTTTTATGCAGATACCAAAGCGTTAGAACGTATTCTAATAAATAGTATTATATAAAATGTGCTTCCCTCCATGATAGACTTTTAGGCGGTTAGGTGTTAAACCCCCTAAAGGGATTTTACTGTACGGTCCACCAGGATGCAGTAAAACAATGATAGCTAAAGCCTTAGCAACAGAAAGTGGTTTAAACTTTTTAGCTGTCAAGGTCAAATCATAAGATTTCAATACATTATAGTATAGTACTCGTTTGATATGCGAATGTATTGAATACAAATATTTAGGGGCCTGAGTTATTCAATAAGTGGGTTGGTGAATCTGAAAAAGCCGTTAGAGAAGTAAATATTCGTAGTTACAGCAATATTATTGCGAATGACCATTTTAATTACTATATTGAAATCAGCTATTTAGCAGTTATGGAAAATATTATGATAGGCACATTCGATCTTTATTCACAGTCAA
Organism: Trichoplax adhaerens; assembly: GCF_000150275.1. Taxonomy (NCBI): domain Eukaryota; kingdom Metazoa; phylum Placozoa; class Uniplacotomia; order Trichoplacea; family Trichoplacidae; genus Trichoplax; species Trichoplax adhaerens. The sequence goes on from NW_002060968.1 coordinate 760,088, forward strand.
ATAGTAGCATTCTTTTAATTTGCTGACGGATAATAGTCATTTATCTAATAAATTCTTGCAGCTATTTCGTAAAGCTCGGGCCGCATCCCCCTCAATCATATTTTTCGATGAAATTGATGCCTTGGCTGCTCAACGCGGAAGGTATCTTCTAGGACAAATATAAGATATTGTAAAATGTGTAGTCAATTAATATAATCGACGTCATCGTTTCAATTCAAGTGATGGAGCAGGAGTTGGCGATCGTGTGCTTACACAGTTATTAACTGAGCTGGATGGAATTGAACAGTTGGAAGATGTAACGATAGTAGCAGCTACAAATCGACCTGAGATGATAGACAAGGTGATATATGTAGTGATGTTTTGCACTCTATAATTAATACTGATGTACTCAACTAGCTTTCACTCTAACCGACAGGCTTTACTGAGACCCGGTCGTATTGATCGTATATTGTATGTCCCTTTGCCTGATAGTGAAACCAGGCATGAAATTTTAAAAGTCAGTCTTAACTACTACATTTCGGATAAGAATAATTATTGCCACCACAATGAGTAACTTTATTATTTTTTAGATTCAATTTCGTAGAATTCCAGTTAATGATGATGTTGACATAGAATATTTAACCCTTAAAACTGAAGGATTTTCTGGCGCAGAGGTTTGGATATTCTTAATTTTAAGCACTAGTAGTGATATCGAAATTTATTGTTTTCATGCGTTAATTGAACTAGGTGGCCTTGCTGTGTCAGGAAGCTGCCTTTGCAGCTTTGCAAGAAAACATCGAATGTGAACGTGTTTGTCGTCAGCATTTTATTAATGCTTTAAATATGGTTGTTCCAAGAACATCGCAAGCAGCTATAACACAATATAAAAGTTATTATCAACAATCTGGCCTATACATGATTTAATCCAGAATCAGCATTATAAAATAGTTCTCTTTATATCATGTGCTTTAAAAAGTACCGTAGAGTATAATCTCATTTATATTTTAAGTAATGAAATATGAAGATTAGACCGCACATTAAATAATTTCTGTATTTGTATTTACTGCTTTTAAAGTAACAAGATTTATAGATTATTAAGCACAGATTATAGATTTACTCTAAGTATTTATAAATGGTGAACGTTCGCACGATTATTGATTGAGGCTATTTAAGGTCAGACGTGTCAATACTGCTGCGTGTAGTTCAAGTGCCTAAAGGTAAACATAAACATATGTAAACAAATTACTGGATATTTTGTTAGATACTAATTCGAATTGGTTTGGCGATTGTAGCTAATTATGATGCAGAACTTTATTCAACGAAGCAATTTCTATTTGTTTATGGTCTACGTACAATTTCATGTAGTCCTAAGTTTGCTGCGATATGTATAACTTGTTGCCACTGCCGTTGGGTTACACTGTGATATTTTTATCACAAACCATTCAATTGTGTTAATCGGGAAACACAGATTTAATGCTATTACTTTGTTATCATAACTGGCAATTACAAGACTTACGATATCTCTTGAATTACGAGAGGTAATAAATTCGAATTTGTCTCATCGTAGATGAACTAGTAAGATGAAAATTAGTAAAAGTTAAAGCTATGTTATTTAAGCAGTAAAGCTAACAAATCAATTCATTCTATGTTCATTTCCTCAAAAATTTAATTTTGTATACTTACTTGCAGCAGATTTTCAATAACATCCCATTTATTTAAGTCATGCAATAAATTAACAACCTACAGTATTATCAATCACGGACAGTAGGAGAATAATTATATTAGTAAGCATGCTGACATCTAAGAGTAGTGTAGCATGATTTTCTCTATCATGAATAAGAAAATACCTGATGTACTGAAAGTGGAGCAAAGCTATTTGATTCTCTTCGGCATAATAATTTACTAACTTCGAATACAGGAAATTCGGATAACAATTGCGTAAAGTCTGTAATTTAATGTTTCAGCTTGAAGTTATTGACAATGGTTAAATAATCTCGTATATTTTTATCATGGTGGTTACAAATAGACTCGATGGTAAAGCTGTATTTCAGTTCATTGTATCAATAAAGAATTTCTAGGTTATTATAGCAATTGAAATCCAAAGAGCATACAATATGAACGGGTAAAATTTATAAATTTTTTGCTTTACCTTTAATTGTATAATTAACTTCTTGACAATATGCAAGTAGATTCTGATATAGGCCACGCTTATGGTAGCAGTGAGTAACTTTTTTGTGACATTCACATTGTGAATAAATACTTTGAGCCAGTGTCACATACATGGTATATTTTCTAAACGGATGAATAGCCCTATTAACAAAATCGCTATTTGTAGTATTTGAAATATCGCTAAATACTTACTTAAGATCGGTTTCATTATTAGAGAAGCTTAAGATGATATCTCCCATGACTTCGCTTAGAGTCAACTATTGATGGAATCAATATTAAAAAATCAAGCCCTTACTATCATTTCTCAGCATTACTTTTTTGCTAATAGCTATATATAGTATTTGACAATTTAGCGCAACATATTTTCTTGGATGAGAAATAAAAATTTCATATTTATTAATTACGAATGAGTACCAAAGATGATACTAGTACCTGTCCTTGGGCAATCCAGTGGACAACAAGATCATCTCTTCCTATAACATGATTGATAAAGGATCAGAAATGACTTCAAGATAGGAGATGCAATGAAACTCTACTTTTGCAATTTCATCAGCTCATCTTAACTCTCGTCAGTTGAAGAACTGCTAGTGCATTGCAACTACTCAAGTAAACAGACGATATCATATATCACAACTATTTAAGAATCCACGCGAATAAAGATATGGACCTTCAGTTAAAGCACAGTTGATGTACTCGATGGAATCATTTACAGTTGGTCTGTGGCTAACCGCTTCCGCAGAAGACATAATCGCTTCGCAATATGCTAGCAAGGGTGATCTACAGTATAATATCAAAATAACATATGCATTTTAATTGTTAGAAAAGGCCGTTTACATTAAACTATTACAGCCAATTATTGCAGATTATCTTTAGGGAAATCTACATAAACATTGTACTGCTCTTGCTGATTGATATTACATTGAGAGATACAATCCCTTGGAAGTATGCTGTGAAATGTAATTTACCTGAGTGCTTATTATAAAGATATTAGCTTACCTGCAACTTGCTTGTTTTTTCGCTTCTTTAAATCGATTCAAAGTTTGCGTCGTCCTTAGAACTCCCTGATCAAAATTTAAAACAATTTATTACACTTTCTAATTGTTAGCGTTATTATCTACTTCATACATGATAGAAATTAGACACTAACCCTTGGAGAATTAGCAGCATGGATAGCGGCCTGTTCATAATGCTTATCCTGAAATAGCTAAAAAAATAATAATTGTGAAATTGTATGAAATATAAGGCATTACATTATTATTTTCGTTAATGATTAGTGGTGTAGCCGAACTTCCTAAGGCTACTGTGATAACAGGGAATTACATACCACATTAAAGGCTTCAATATATTCCAAAATAATTTCAGCTTCTTTTTCCTTTGTAGGATCCTAAATGATGTTATAAGGTTAAACAACTTAAACTCTCGTAACTATATTCCGAAGCAATTACATGTTACATGCTTAAACTGCGGAAGGATCATTCTAATACCATGGATAAATATAAATTCCATATTTCAACTTTATATTGACATCACTGTAGTTAAACAATTTTAATAATGAATAAGTAAACAATGAAACTTACGTCCTCATCAAATAAATTACTTTTGGCCATTTGCAGATCATAAGTTCCGTGATAAGATTCTAACATGGTTAATTTATTAAAGTTTTACAACCATACCGCATCATTTTAACAAAATAGTCGTACTACTGCGATAATATTAGTCTTTAGCTCATGTAACTTCTGCAGATGTCATAAGCTTTACCATACATTGTTAGAATGTTCGAAAACATATAATTATAGATATGAAATGAACATTGTGATATAGTGACCAGGCATTCTGGATTTAAAGTTAGGATTTAATGATAAAAAAACCTAACGTACCTATAACGTTTTTGAGAACTTTTAAAGTAGACTCAAAATCAATTAAAGACTCATTGGAACCACTTTGTAATAAACAAGTCTGCAAAGCCTTGATTACAAATAAGTATCAGAACGATAAAATGTTTAGATAAATCAATGGTGGTTTAAAAGTAGTAATTTCTAATAAAATGGGCTTATATGACGAATATTTACGAATAATATGCAGGCATAAAATTTCATCTTTTACCTCACTCGCTACTTTATACATATGCCCCTTAATGGCTAATTGCTGATGATCATCGACAATGCCTCGATAATTATCCTATGTTATGAACCAGGTTATATCCCACAGACAATAAAATATTTTAAAAGATCATATGAGTTACTGTTGCTATGCTTTTCTCCAATTCACACAATTAATATGATTTCATCAATGCATGGATTACTTAGGCGTAATTGTACCTCCTTAGTCGCCCACTGCTTCTTCAGGGTTGCTTGAATTTCTTTAGAAGCAAATCTATCATATGAATTTGTGAAATAATGTTTAAAAGTTTTAGATACAAGTTTTATCAACTTATTGATGGAGAGAATAAATTGCAGCAATTTTAAATATTTCTTACTTTATATTTTCTGTATCTTTTATTTCTTGAATATCCGATTCGCATTTATCTAACTATAGCACACAGATTACCAAATTAAATGTAGCGAATAAATGCAATGATGTAACCATATTGTCTTAGTTGAATATTTACTTCCTGCCGTAATGCTTTAACATTATCAACGTCCTTTTTCGATATTCCTGGAGCATATCCCAAAAAATTTTTTTCAAGCTTGGTAACTACTTTCTTATTAATTGTCCTCATTTCTGAAATAAAATAAAATCTCAGTAACCATTTATCACTAGCATTTCTAGGTATTTGCTTAGAAATTAAAATACTACTGCAATTTTTGGCTCGTTGTTTTGGATTATAAAAGAAATACTATTTGTTTTGTAAACTAATAATTGATATACCTCGGTCTTTACGGATGATATCATTCCTCTTTTTTCTAGGAATATAGGTAAAATCATGAAATTACTATATGCAATTAGCAATACGAAAGCGTAGTGATCAAATTTCAAAACAATTAGTTGCTGATTACGTTTCTTCCTCCATCGCAGCTCTTAGCCTATGTTTTAAGTTGGTAGGAGCGATGAAAATGATTAATTTATTATAAACAATTAGTAAAAAATTACGGAAATAATATCGATGCACTATGATACCGTTTGTTGTCAGCCTCGATATAATCTAGTTTTTTCTTTAATTCTGCTTCACGTTTATAATAATTTCTTAATTGATAAAAACATTGGATCAAACATTCGAATAAAGAAATAATAATATATTTTTTAAAACTGCTCAGATCACAATCTTAAAATCTCTGAATTAGAAAATTGAAATTATTACCCTAGAGTAGCCTGAGTGTAAGTTAAAGACTTTAGTTTAGACGCAGATAGTATGGCCTCTTCCTTTTCTTGTTCTAAATGATCGATGACATTTTCGTATTGGGCCTATATTTTTAAATAGCCAAGTTAATGCCATGTAAATTTTAAAATACTTCTACCAGCTTTTAAAAGGTGTCATTTTGTTATCTAACGCTTTTACAGCACCTTAATAATAGCAAGGATATCTTTATAGGATGTAACATGTTCAAGTAGGTGTCCTAGAACTTGCTTATGTACCAAAAACCTCTTCTAAAATATCAGTAGACGGATCGGTTAAAAGTACTGTCAAATTTTATGATATAAAATTTGCTGCAATCTGTATGATCCTTTCAAAAGTATTTATTTTACATATCTGTAACAAGCATATCCTATTAAAGCAAACTTATTGTTCGAAATAAGACTCATTTCATCAAGTACGTTTCCTATTACTTACTTTTCTAGATTGGTGATCAGAGTTCGACGTGTTCTTGACTTTTTCTAATTCCTATATTTAATGAAGCGGCAATGATGCATTGTCATAAAAGTTACTGATTAAGCAGATTATATTGAATGTAAAATAAATGACTTTAATACCTAAAGTACCACTCATAAAATAAAATGTTAAAGTTCTTATACCTGGTCTAATATATTTTGAAGACGTTTAATAGATTGCTTTTCTTTATCTTCAACTCTATCTTCTCCATGGTCAAAGTTCCCTATCTCATCAATAATAGGAGATAATAGTCTCGGTCTTTCCCTGGGTACTTTAAAGTTTTCCATACTATTTTAATTAATGCAGAAATAAAACTTTTAGTACATGTTTTACGTTATATACGATAAGTTTAAATCATCACCCAAGCTTTCGTATTGTAATGAAAAATCGTGTTAGTAATTTATGTCATTAGAGACACATTAGATTAACTAATAATTTAATGGGTATTTCTATGTCTTTAATGGGAAAACTACTTAATGGATACTACGACATGATTGAAATAATATTCAAATGTCTATCGTTTCAGAAATTGTACTGCGAGTGACGTCCTGATACTCATGCTAAATAAACGGTTGGGTAATAAAAACATGGCTATTACAGACACATCATTGAAAAAGCTCTATACTTAATGAAAGGAATAGGGATAGCGTTTGATAATCCTAATTTTATGATATTTAGAAGAAGGTATTCGTACAAAATCTAAGAAACACAGGCAAAATTTTTGAGTTTTAACCCGCATTTATAACCAATGAACGTGCTTGATGATTACCACTATAAACAACACAAAATCGAAAATGATAAAAGTTTACTGCCCGACATGTATTTTATAGCGCCGTGCCTACTATGCAACACCTAATGTTGACTATTCCCTCATCATTAGCAGTCCTTAATAACTAGCTAGTTACAAACCCAGATTTTACTGAAATATGAATCAATTTCATAATAATTTAGCTACATAAAGCATTACGGTATTTTGCATTTCTTAGATGGGGTTCCAAAAGTATACAAACTTTCATGAAGATAATGTCATATCATAGAAAAATAAGTTATCGTTTAATTCTAAGAGACTATTATCAAACGATAGCAATGTTAAGTTTATTACTAAAAAGCCATTCTACATAAACCACAAGCGAATTACATTATTTTCTACGCGTATTTTAGAGAATAACAAGACAACAAACTTATATAACGAATATTAAGACGTTGGTTTAAAGGCTGATAAAATGGCCCGAAATATATATACAACAATTTTACTAACCTACCTAATTCCAAAGACGTTGTGTTGCAGATTACTTGTTCAAGCTGTTTTGAAGTGAATAGATTGGCTAATGTACCTAACAAATTTCATTAATCAAGGACATGATAACCCATGATGAGGTTTTGAATTCTGTCAATATCCACAAAATGTTAATAAAAGATGACAACCTCTATCATTGCAAGAATACTGCTGCCTCTATTAATAATTATAATTGACTTTACCCGTTATAATAATCATTAGAATCTGTGGTGCTTCCATACAGTGGTTGTACCAGAATGCGGCATTAACTTTGAAAGGTTGCCATGATACAGACGGAGTTTGCGTATTAGCGTTCTTTGTCTATAAGCGTACATTACAGTACTTCTATGCTGGAATCGGAACGAGCATGCGTAGACGGAACTCCTTCCCATTCCCTGGTTAATGATATCAGTTAATTAATTAATCACCGAATTTCTTAAATTTTCTTACTAACTTACCGGGTTGGAGGTTTTTAGGGGTGATTATGGTCATTAAAGCAGCTCTAGTGGAAGACTAAAATTTGTAAAGGAAAATAATTATATACGCGTAATGATATGATCATGTGAAATTGAATGTAAACCATATCCATACCTTAGAATTAAATGGAGTACTAGTGGATATTCAACTCAAGTATTCTTATCGATCACGCATCATTAGATTGTTAAATATAAAAATTTACTTAGCAGTCAAAATGTACGTTCGAAAATGATACATTTGTAAAGTCAATTAACTATAAATGAGTCGTTAAATCGACTGAAAATGAAAGATTAATTCTCTCCATAGATATAGTGGTTCTATCATGGAAATGTTTAAGAGAGTAAATCTAACTTGGATATAGTAGCATTGTAAATTTTTTAATCTCCTTAATCTTGACTTAGGCTTATTACATATCTAGAGGCCTAATACATTGATCTATTGCTAACTATTTCCCATATTTATTGAAGTAATGCATTAGTAGAGCTGTAGTTGATTGGATTTTACTTCTATTTAGATAAATATACCTTAAAGCTTCATCTGCTGTAGTATCGTTTTACTATAGCAAATAAGGCAGGATAAAATACTTATAAAATGATTCTTGTATGATTTGAAAATTAACGATATTGAATAAACAGTTTCAAACGTCGTAAAATGAATCTGTTTTTAGACGTTATAAGACCTAGCTTACTTCAATCCGATTAAATTGGCACTGATTGCCAAAGATATCAAAACAGCAATCCTATTTCACAGTTACTGATAAATACTTAAGAAATCCATCGTGGTAGTATAGATGGATAAGTATAAAATTAAACGGTAAGATAATTTCTATACCAATAGTTAATAAGATGAGGTGGCTCTAGTTTTAGTTCCTATCCAGAAGATTAAATCATAGCAAAAAGACTAAATTTACGAGATAAAGAGCACATTTATGCGGTTTTATGCTTTTTAGTTGACGATAGCAATAATAGAAATTATTAAGGTGCACTTTACAGCAAGAAAATTTAAATTATTAATGGTATTATCCTGTGCGTTTATTTTAAACTCTTCAATTATGAAAATTTAAGCCGTATAAGCGAGAATATAGAAATGAAAAAAGCATTGGAAAAAGTGATTAATTGAATTAAAATTAACAGTTGGTTTGCCAGTGAAATAGTTATCTCATCTTCTTAAAGTAAATCGTAATAAATTTACTCTATTCCAAAGTAATATAATTTACCAATGTTAAGTTAGAAGTAATAATCAATAACATAAAGAATGATTATTTGCTGTACACTTTATAGTACTATACTAGGATATTAAATACACAGAATATTTCTTCTTGTTTAAGCATCTGTCAGTAATAATAATACAGTGCTTCGATTAACGAATCTTTACATCAATAAAATTTAATAGTTTACCATTTATTGGCATCATTAGTTAACCAAAATTTGAAAAATTAGTGATATGTACTTGATCCATTTAATATTTAGAATCAGTTTATTGGCGAATATTAACGTAACGTAATGCCAAAATTTTTATTGATGGCTTAAATGGATTTGTGTTGATATATGTACAGTTTAAAATGCAAAGACTCTACATTTTGAAGATAAATAGTTTTCTTAATCAAGCTTTATGGCTTCAAATGCCATTTTGAAACGTTATTCAATTCTTATATAACGTGAAGAAGAATCAGATTATAATACATACATTAAACATAATTAAGAGTTATTTCTCGTTAATATTTTGAGAAAGTGGCGTTCTAATTCATTTTAGAACAAGAAATTACTTTTCAACAGAAAAACAAGCATATTTTGATAAGATTATAAATTATGTAAAGAATAAATTCTGACCAATTATAAAATGTTAAAATTTCTCGGTATAACTGACGTTTTCATATAGCTGCGTCACGTTTCAAAATACTAAATAATCATAAACGTGTAGATCATTTTAGCATTGAATAACGAAACAGAAATATAAACCGATCAACATTAAGTAAGTAATACAGTATACGATAAAATGCCATCTTTTTAGCTGTCATGTTTCTAATAGTAAGGTATAACATTTATTATGGCCTCCTAGTATCTTCTATTGCAATTAAAGTAAAGCTCAATAGGTCTTTATGTTTGTATAATTTGTAGGATACATGTGTGTATTCACAAACGGGAGTCAAGATTATCACTTTTAAAAGTCTTAATAGAGGAAAATTTACAAAGTAAAGTTTTGTAGCCAGAATTAGAGTAATACGCATAGATTACATATATTGTTATTGAATATAGCTCGTTTCGTTTAACAATAATTACAAGTCCTGTAATTTACTAGAGAAATTCTTCGGTATCTCTTGGGTCCTCTGTACATGGAATTATTTCTGAAGCACTCATAGTCAAAACTGCTGCTGGAGGTGGAGCACTATCTAAAACAGTCATAAAACGTGGTCGATTATCGCTACCTTCTAAATTGATCGGTGGTAATGCTTTTTTCTCCTTTAAATTGATCGAAATTGTTGGTACAGTTAGCGTTGTAAGTGTTTGATCAGTTCTATTTGAATTTTGAAGAGATAACAACGATTTATCGTCGGATCTACTAAAAGTTTTTGATCTGTTCGAATAATTTCTATTAAAGCTTTCTCCACTGTCTTCAAATATATTACTTGATAAAGTGGAATGGCTATTATTTAGTGTATGACGAAGAAGTAAAGAAACATCGGATAGCGCTCGCCCTCTTCCCTGCTCTCTAATATCAGGTAATAGGTTGTATCTTTGTATGTTCCAACCTCTAGAAATTTGCTGGCGTAAGAATTTTTTATCGGTTTCTGGTTCTGTTTGCTGTGCATTATTTGATATTTCTTGAAGGTGGATTTTTTCTTGAGCTATCTTGGAGGAAGAAGAATTAATTGAAAGCACATTAGGTATAATCGATTGACTTTTCATGTTGTTGATTTCTCTCAATGTTCTGAGGGATATAATTAGGCCAACGATAATTAGATGATTTGACGACTTTGCTCAAGTCTGCCCGTAATTAACCAGTTTGTTTACTTAACTGAACATAAATGAGCGAATAAATTTGAATCTTTGATATCCACGGTATTGCCGAAACTGAAGGATGGGAAAGGATAGATTAATAATTATATTTTATTAAATGCTTTTGAGAAATGCTTTGAAATTTTAAAAATTCTATCATATAATAAATATTAAATATTAACTAAAATTCATTAACAGTAAACTATAAAAGTTAAAAGTACGCAGTAATAAAAAAGTTTTTACGGTATTTTGTAATTTAGTTTAATAATATTCTCTTCAATATGATCAGAAAGCTAATTTAAGATGATTTGATTCAATAATTCCTTAATAGAGTATAACAAGAACAATAGTTTACACAGATAGTAACGTTCATTAGTGGTAGAACAACTAAATGTCCTACTAATAAGATCGATCATGTGATTTATATATTGCAGACCGAAAAGAATATAGATTGTAAATACAAAGTAAGGATTGAATACGTATAAAAGACAGTGCTATTAATTAAGAATTGAAAACAAAGTAAATAATAAAGCCACTAATTTTAAAGTTTTATAGAATATTGTAGCTTGGGTCATAAGTCTTCTTTTAATATTAATTATTACAGCTATAGATCTTGTTATTAACATTTCACTGATAGACTGTCTTAAATGAATTAATTCTTTCTAATATCCCTTTTAATTAATGTCTTATTTAAATCGTGATTTTTCGATATTCTCTTATATAGGCAATGTCAGCTGTTTAATATGAAAACTAAAGAAATATTTTGAATATTTCTTAAAATATCTAAAAATTGTAAATTTGAACATAAAATTTGAAAACGTTTAAAATGAGTTGTTAAATGCCCTGCTAATGCTAGTAATTCAAGGTAAATAAATATCAGTTGAATTTCATGACTATATTTTTTTTGTGTTGTTTCTTCTGAAGGAATGTTATCGGCAAAAGGCTTCACGATTGTTTAAGGCTTATGTATTTACTATCATGGATGCTGGTATGATTTCATAACTCAATGCTTTTAATTTTATACTTCTGATATTAGCTATTTAGCCCGTACTAAAATCTCTGTCATATCCTATGAGAACTATTTTATTATCAATTCCTAAGACGAGGATACCTTTATTGTATGCTTTATGCCTATAAATTAAAGTTCATACACAATTTTAGATCGAATACAATTCAAACACTAAAAATAGATACCAGGTAGATGAATTGATCATAAACTGGCATAGAAATAAAATCTTCTTCTAGTCTTTTAGAACAAGTAAATTGCGGAGAAAAAAGAGATTGTCCCACGCTCATGAGTAATATTAGTAGTTAACTACATATTGTAGCCGATACCATTACTTTTTTAATACGTTAATATTTACTTATATGAATTGCTTTTTGAATTACCTAGTCAATGAATATGATAATAGCATAAAATGCTTATTTTGTGATAATTTTCTCTAATGATAAATAACATAGAAGGAACGGTATACAATTATAATGGCTGTACTGTCTTAATTAGTGATACAAACTGCTAATTTAAAATTGACACGTACTCTGTGGTAAAATTAGCTATTTAATTTTCTATTAATCCACACCGCTCACAAAGGTAGAAATAAAGTACCTTTACTAAATTTAGTTCTAGGTCAATGAATATTTAATATGATCTATAATAACAATTGACGAATTCTCTTTGTAAAGTATTAACTACTGAATCTTTAAGTGCTCATTAACATTTGAAATAGTTACAACTTTCTATCATTATGGTAGTAAGGTAAAAATTCTTGTTCAATTCACTAAGTAGTTCTGACGTAAGAAGTAAAGCTTTGCCTGATTTAGCAAGAATTAAGTGCGATCCTATCATAAGAAAATCAGTAAAACAAATTTTTAACGTGAAAACAGATTAGTTTATTATCGAATAAATCCTTCAAGATCGACGCTTACCTGTTAAAGCATACATTTATATAATTAACGATACAGCCAATATCCGATGTCCGTGTATATATATATAAAATTATTTGTGCAATTGAAATTGGCTAACGCCATTTTATTGACGATTTTTTTTACGAAGAGGAATGATGATTATTGGAATGCGTGAGCAATATAATATTATCGAGTAAACGTAGGTAGCAGGTTGTCGTAGTCATGTAAGCTCTCGAATTGCTTTCAGTATAGCTCTCAAATCAAGATATCGCTATTTGGGACAATTACTATCGCCTAGCCCATCTCGGATAGATTGCAATGTCTACTATCTATCTCAGATGGCTTACTGTCGGCGCTATTGAGATCATTCAACATTTAAATTACGTATGCAAAAGATATCGGTTTACGTCATTTCTGTCTTAAATTGACTTATATCAACGCGACGAACTAAAAGTTTTATTACTTCTTGATCTTAAATTTTTGGTTATTTCGGCTTAAATTCTTATAACATTTAATAAGTACATATACTGAATTATTGACGTACCGCACAGTACAAATTTCTTGTATTACTAATAAAATATAAAATACCGAAACCATGTTGTCTATTTTGAGGTAGTAATTGGAGTTAAGTATAATAGCTGTGAAATTTGAAGATTGGGTAATTAATTGCAGAAAAAATAATTCATTTTATCGGGACATAAGTGGCTACAACCAATATCAAGGCGTCGATTAGATTAGATTAATCAGTATAATTGGAAATTTTGATAATTTCCAGTAAGTTACATATTATTAAGCTATAAAATGCTTTGTAAATATAGCAATAAAATGTGAATGCATTGATTACGAACTAATAGAGTATTGCTACGATCTAGCAGATTTCAAATTGATAGGTCTTCATTACTCTATAACTGTGTCTAAGATGTTTTACTATCATTTTCAGTAAAGTAAAGACCTACTTTAATTTATGGAGAAGCTACTGCAATCGTATCGTATTAAAAATTACCTCAAATGTGTGGAAGTGCCCAGAGATATCTAGAATTCCACTAATTTTCATACTAGACTCGATTTATTTTATATTCTGCTTAAAATATAATTTCATAAAGGACAAGTAATAAGCTGTTATATACTATGAATATTTCATCGTTCGTAAATGGGATTTCAATAAAAATCCACTAAGTAAAACTACTTTATCTACTCATATACATACATAGTAGTTATGAAGTTACCTATACGATACACTACAATATTATTTAATCTTTAATTTAGATAGCATGTTTTTATCCAAAACCTTTGTTTTTACTCTTGTCTTAAAATTCGTGTATTTTATGAATAGAGATTACTGTTGTCTATAGAATTGCATTTGAAATATTTATCAGCGGAGAAAAAATGTTAGGATCCACGTCTAAAAATAGGTAACATTTATTTTAGCATGCCTGGTAGTACATATTTGAAGTAGTTTCAAATATCGGAAGTTCGTTTATACAATTTCTCTTAGATTAATATTATGTAAGTGATACTTTGGACTGTAACCATGGCAATTAATTAATACACCTGATCTCTCCCTTAACGTTTCATTAATACAGCTTACTATTCAATGGCATCTTATTCGTGTAGGAGTAATTAAAGATCTATGATTACTGTATAGAACTATTAAATGGTGCATCAACTGTTTAAACATTAATATCGCAAGTATATAAAGTTTCGTAAATAGAGTCAATAATATCTGTCTAATAGTATAAGCATAACTGGATGGATAAGTGAGCTCTGAAATAGCCAAAATAATGTTTTGAAGAGATACCGTTAATGATTCATAATTTATCTTTTCTTCTGAGTTTCCATATCGTAAATCACTTATGTACTGTGGAAAGTAATTTTAGTTCGCATTTGTATAATTTACGCCACAGATCCCGTCAGTATGGCCGTAATATAACACACAGAGAAAAATATATAAAGCGCATATGTCACAAAACAGCTTTGCAACAAGATAACGTAATTTACGATCAATAAGTCAATTCCTTGAACCACGTATCAAGGAACGATATCTCCACTATCACAAACACTTTTGCTCTACTAGCAGACTACATAAAGACTTAGACGCCTCGTATTTTACGTTAAACACTAAGTTTGAGAATCCACTTTATTACACGATATACTGCATTTATATATTATTCCTCAATAGTTCATGAGTCATAGTTAGTACGATTAACTTTGGAATCATTTACTGAATTAGATATTAATTTTAGCTACTGCTCCCTTAATGCAGACGACAGTATTTACGTACATAGACATCTGATGACTAATACAGAATAGTCAGATTACGATATGTCCTATCACGGAACATTTCCACGATAATTTACAATCTACCATGAGTAAGTTACAATCACAATGATTGGAACTGTAAGTAGATAATTTGCATTCTCCGTTATAACTATTAATTTCAGTATGTGTATATGTGTCACTGTGATAAAAAGTCAGCGCTATATTAAAACACAGTATCTCCAAATTAGAAGTTAACTAAATAAGGATAGGCTAACAGGATTGTCCTAAGATAGATATTTCTACTCTAATACAGTATATAACAATGTCACAGCATATAATTGAAAAATAGCAGAAGTTTAACCAAGGTTTAAAGAAGAATATTTCGGTTAGGATGTTTGCTGTTTAGCATTAACCAAATTGTTATAATTATTACAAGTTGCTACTATATTGTCATACAGATATGATTATCGATGGGTGCATCGGAAATTATGACTCATTTTATAACCGAATTTCAAAGAAACAAGTTACCGTTAAAGATTTTCAACGAATTAAAATTATGAAATTTCGATAAATTTTTGTTTGTGCCACTGTTACGAGCTAGGAATAATCCTAACTTGTAATAAGTTCTGGAGCTTGTTTCAAATTTGCGTTATTGTAAATTAGAATGCCATTGGGTTGATATTCCTAGATAGCTATAAATCAGGTTTAGCTCGCTTTACTTTAGAATCTGCATTTATACAGATTATGCGCAATCTAACCCTATTAAATTCGCTGTTTAAGTAGTACACTAATAAATTCCTAATAGTAATTAACAAAGGTACACTAGGCTATCCCACTATAATATTTCATCTGAATTTACAAGTACTAACTTTTGACCTACAAATCATTCGAAATTATAAATACAATCTGTCTAAACTGGTTGGTAATTAATTTTTAAGTCTACGTAATTCTAAATTTATAATGGTTAATTAAAGCTAACTCATCAATTGTTAAGCAACAAAGTTACAGTTAAGGAGACCGTAAGCATCGCTAACATAACATTATAAATTGAATATAACACGGAAATAATTTACTTGTCATAAAAATTTGCTTTTGTGACAGTACTGAGGTTGATATTAATTTGAAATGGATTGTAAAAAAACTATTTGCTGTATTTTGGTATTATCTACAGTATATGTTGTATACTCTAACTTTTAACTGTTATGAATACGCATGGATATCATCCTCCTATACTACACAAGATAAGATAACTGTATTGGTACTTGTTATCGTAGTGAACTATATCCAGTCAGCTGATCTGACTTATCTCTAATCAGCCAGCAGCCGGAAAGCTACTTACTTATGACTGTGCACATCGTGCAGTGAGGTTTTTTAAAAGGATTCTAGTGATACTCTCTAAGTAGTGAAGTTCTCGAGAAATCGATTGTGGAGAGCATTAGCAGTATATAGAGTATCAGTAATATATAACCTGTTACTTCGCTAATAGTAGTTCTAATTTTATTTTAGATAGAAGTTAATAAACGTAACTTGTATTGGCCAACTTCGGACATCGGCTGTAACCTATTATATATCACGGGCGACAATTATAACACTATTTCCGGAGGGAAACTATTAACTTGAGATCTAAATTTAATGATACAGCTTTGAATTTTTGTAATTAATTTGGCAAGGATTAGTACTGAATATGTTTGTGTAACGAAACTTAGTATAGTAATTATAGACTTTTAGCGATGTTAGTAAGATTTACGGAAGCGTAACTTTCTATATTTATCTTAAGACGTATTTAAAAGCTCGCTACTATAGACTGTAATGGTAGATTTTATGTTATAGCACACATGCAAATATATAGTAAGGTGTTGAGTTACTATTAAGGCTAGAGGTAAAAATAGAACTGTAACTCCTAAATTAGGATATGCTTAGTTTACCGTACTTTGACTGCTAAGAATAATATCTTTGGAAATACTGTAGTTTTTTGCATATCGGATTAATGATGGTTGGCTGTAAAATGTTGTCACTAATAATAATTTGACTATGTGTAAATTAAGGTAGAATGTTGCTATGCTGATTGTGGCTGTGACTGCTACAAGATGATCATAAGCAGGCAACTTTAGCCTATTCAGTTCGTTCTTTCTAGAAGTCCTTGAATAGGTGTATTTGGCTAGAGTAGAGCTGTGTGTAGCCAGTCTATGTATCAGATCTAATAAAGTTCAAATTTTCTACAACTTTGGAATTTTCGTGATTGGATTTTATCACAGTTTGCAATATTTCGAGTTCTGCTTAGTTTCGTCATTCAATCAGCTGACAGTTATGAAACGTTAGGTTTCACTTACTAAAATTTTGATGATATGTTATCAATAAAGAATTTTCCTTCCAGCATACTTTAACACACCACTAGCAATACAGTTGTCTTAATATAATAATAATTGTCACTTAGAAACCGATCAGTAATAAAGCATCTCTTCCTGCAAGAACATTACACAGTACCACTGGAATACTCGAAGTAAAACAATTTTCTTAAAGCACGACTTTTAAATTTGAATCTATATCACTATTAGCAGCAGAGAAGGACATGTCTTTGCATCAAAATAAATTGAATATTTTCGTTATACTATTGCATAATAGACAGAAAAGTTAATCTATAAAACTGTAAATCCTTCTTGATGTATACCAAACCAAAAGAAAAGTAGTGATCAAAATCGAACTGTACTATATTATCTCCTTCCACTCGAATTATGCGATCAAGTTATAAGGAAGCTAACAAAATTTTGCGTTAATCAGAATCTAATTTAATAGGTATTTCGATTTTTTGTTTAATCTATTAAATTGGTACTAACATAAGTCAAGATTACAATCCAAACGTAGAGAATTAGGTATCAGTATTAACATGACAGAATATTCCACTCTATTTTCAAGGCCCTAATTGGCTAGAAATTACCACTTCCAGAAAAATTTTTCCAATAGGTTTCTTTCAGTTTATGTAACTTAGTTGAAATAAACGTAACAGTAATAAATAATAATTTAATTGATTCTCTTCCATTAATACGAACTGTCTATTCAGATATTTCAGTTTGATTTCAGAATCTTTCCTGAAATATGCGGTTTCCAAAGAAATAATATCATCAACTTATCTCACTTTAAATAGGTAAAGGCTCTGAGAACATATGCATTAATGTATAACGTTAGTACTGCAAAGTATGATTCGCTCTTGATTGCTTAATGGAAATTAAATGTCTTGAAAATAGATTAGCTCACTAAATTTGATTCTTTGCAGTTTTTAAACCAGTGAAGTTATATTTTATCTTTACTGCTAATAACGGTCTATTCATAAATTGTTCTAATGAATGGTAGATTATCTTTTAAAAAAAGGTGGTGATGTTCTGCTTTAGTTAGACATTATGACCCTAAAGAAACTCCGTTTAGTGGCTAGCTGTCAATTACGGGCAAGCTGTTGCATTAAAGTTATCCTGTTAGCTAAATTTTGACAACAACTTCTAAAGAGACTAGTTCGATGGCTTTTGACGTATGTTTCCTTCTAATCAAGTGCCAAGTTTGTTATGGAATCATGCTTAGAATCTGCTCAGAATTGTTACTTTTAAGACTTAAACCCTTAAATATACGAAAAAGAATTTCTTTGCTTTAATTAAATCTGAAGTAATGATTTCAAGATAAAAATTAGCCGTACGTCAGACATATAGCATTAAAACATATACTTAGAGGGTTTGACTGAAATTGGATTAATTTGCATATTATTCTGTTAGTTTTGCTTTGAAGTTAACTAATTTTGAATTACACAAAAATCAATTACTAACGCATTATATTCTTACCTTTCTTAAATCTTGGGATGAGTGCAAGATTTGAACTTTACTCGATGTTAAATTCTACTTCCAATTTCTTGATGTTTCCTTTACCAGTAGTTAGAAAACTTAATTGATATTGATTTTAGCTTCTATTTTAATATCTTGAAATAATTTTGCGTTTTAACGGTAAACAATTTATTTCCTGAATGTACAAGATGGGTTAAATCAACTAATATATACTTAACGAAATATGACCATTTAGAAAATCGACCAGCTGAAAGTTACCAAAGGTGTATGATGGTCGATAGTACAATAATATTTGTCAATTTTCTTTTGAAGTGAGGATTTCAATAGGAAACTTTTCCAATTAAATTACAAAATTCTCCCAATTGTAACTAATTTAAGTAGGTAAAATACTGATACCTCAGATCATTTCAATACAAAAAAAAGAAATAAGAATTTACAATGAAAAATAGAAATAATAGAAATGATGATCAAAATTTGCTACACAATGATGCAATCGACAATAGAAGCTCTGCTTAATTACTGGTATTATTGTTATTTTCTAAACAGAATTGTATACCTTACTAAATTAGTAATTTACAATATTAACTTACGCGTGACTAAAGGAAATTGTTTTTTTAACATTTTCTTTTATTTAATATAACAGTATTATCATTTTCCCCAATTACGTCATCCTGTGTTTCGAATATCTACAATCAATATGAATTGGCTAAATGATTAATTGCAACTAATATTAGCAGTTTCATCAGGAAAGTAAAGAAACGCCAATTTATAGGTGATACAGTATTAATCCTGAAAAGCGACTGTTATATCCTGTATTCTGATTCTTTAGTACAAATTCTCATCTAATACACATTTATCATCAAACAAAGTATTTTGTTTTATTGATATAAATAGATCAATTATACATAAGTTGCAGCATGTAATTTTTATAATATATGAATGTTCCGACAATTTCAAGCATAGTAAATAGCCGGAAAATATATCGACAGCGTTACTTAAACAAATTAATTATTTCCGCTTCTTCCATGATGCGCAAATTTATAACCTGTACAATTAAAAGGAAATGGTTTCCTGACTTCCATCTCCTATTTTAACCTGTTAAAAATATCAGCCAAACCTTTATAAGAAATAAGGAGAAATTGTAACTTACTATTATTGCCTCAATTTAAAGTTTAACTAATGTGACCACGAAATCAAGTCTGTATGAGCAGAAGAAAAAAACATCTAGATAAATATCAAATAGGAGTTCTACTTAATAATACCTTAATAATAGACAATACTGGAAGGATTAAACGATAACAGATAGATGCTAACATACTGTATCTTTTTAATATTTTTGATATTTCACATCATTGATACAATGCTTAGAATACTAACCTACAAACTGTAAATTATTGTTTATTCGACAAATAATTCGCTAAATGCCAAGTTTTCGATTCCTAAATATACCGCGGTGCTCTATTAAAATGCTCAAAAAACTGAATTATAACTTAATTTAAAAACAAATAAATTATTTCTCTCTCTTGACTTTAATCTTCAAGTTTCAATATTTTCTGGATGTGTAATGTTGATTTAGGTTATATTGCCTTCAATCCGACAACAATAATCTACTGAGAAATTACTTAATCTATTCCATTTTTAGTGAATAAATATATAATATACATAAATTATCAAAAGCGAAATTCTTTCACTATAAATAAGAAGAAAGTAAGTCAAAATGTTTAAAATTTTATTCACCGTTACTTGAAAATATACAGCTTCTATATTGTTTTTATACTATTCTAATGAAATATTTCATTTCAGTTTTTTGATGTTTGATTCTACATTAATAGTAACCGCAATCAGCAAGGCAGTTTGTTAGATTGAGAATACTATTCAATCAGCTATTACAGAAAATTACAACTGCATTTTAGCAATTATTTTGCTAGGTATGAACGTTACTTTAAAGAGTTATTACTGTACGTAACAGTATTAAATTTTTATTATAAACTTTGAAATAGAATTAAAGTTTTAAAATGTATACTAATTTAATGGTCAATACTGTATCGCATTTTATACTGCATCTAAGATGAGCCCATGTATAAAAGAACTGTTTCTAACAGACATTTAGGAGACAAATATTTAGAAAATGAATTTAGATTTTCTTAGCGTATACTCTCTCCTTGTATATTGAGAAAGGCAAGGTAATAACGCTTAATAATTTGATATATAACAATAAAGGCTATAGAAAGAAAGGATATGTTTATGGTTTTAATATTAATAATGTACCCATTTTTTATCTTAAGATCACGAATTTAACATAAATAAGAAATTTATTCATGTATCGTTATCATAATATCAATTTTATGATCATAATAGTAGTTATTTTAAGTTACTGCAACTCTGTAATGGTTTTGCTTTATAATGAAGTAAAATGTTGCTTAACGGAACTAGCATAGAGATGAAAATAAGATATTTGTTCGTATTTTTCCGTCAAATCATATAATCAGCCACAATATTACATTTACTAAAGGAGCAAATTATGGGTAACCGTTATAAAAAGTGTTTATAATTTTATTCAAAGATGATAAACTAGATGAACATTAATGCTTGAAAATTTTAATATCTTTACGTAAGTATGTGTGATTAACAATCTGATTATTTAAGCTTCTAAAAGCTGAAGCTTCTTATTTTTACTGAGTCTTGGTATGACATAGCAATACGTAATTTAGATTTTAAATTTTATTTATAGTATCAGTACGAGCTCATACTATCAAACATAGCTGTAAGCTTCATTGACAAAACAGAACTATCAAGTATATGCTGTTTATGTTAATGACGTAAATATGGAGAACGAGAAATTCGAAGTTAATAGAGTAAATATGAAAGCGTAATAGTAATTTCTAATATCAAAAAACCGAATAACGTCCACCGCCAAAACTACGACGATGGAAATTTTACTTGTTGTGCATAACATTTTCTATAATTATAATATAATGAGCTGAAATAAAATATAGTTTAATAAAATTTTGGTAACGGCTAGAAATGCATCTTCGATTTTTAAATTTTTAACCAGAAAACTATTAAATAGAAGAAAATACTGACCTAAATTTTAACTTCTAACATTAATAAATTACAAGCTTACATGCTAAATTACATTTCCTCTCTGTTCTATTAATTTGCTTCCTATTTGGTTCTTATATTTAAATGTTCATTATTTTAAGTATGTCAACATTATTCAAAAGCAAATAAGGAATGGCCCAACAGTTGACAATTGCAAATAGATGGCATTACGAGTTGCGTCATTAATTGTCATGAGAGCGTAATAATAACATAATAATTAATTCTAAAAGAACGTAAACGAAAATCTCGAATCTAAAATTTAATGATATGATACAATAAATATTGGATTTCTTGTCCGTAATTCCTTATCCTGTCTCAAGATATTTAAAATGAGTTTGCATTGAATTAATTGCCATTAATATCGTCCATTATTGGCACAAGGACGATTGTTACACAAGAAAACAACACAGTACTTATAATAAGCTTTACTTTAGTCCGCAGTACTACTTCCCTAGCCTACGGTATAGTAACTGGAATCCTTGCGAAGTACTGACTCGCTCAGCATCAGTATGCGGTACATCTCACAACTTAGACCTAGCCTGAATCAATTTTTAATAATCTGTCACAAAACAGCTTTGCAACAAGATAACGCAATATACGATCAATAAGTCAATTCCTTGAACCACGTATCAAGAAACGATATCTACACTATCACGAACACTTTTGCTCTACTAGCAGACTACACAAAGACTTAAACGCCTCGTATTTTACGTTAAACACTTAAGTTTGAGAATTCTCTTTATTTTACGATATACTTCATTTATATACTACTCCTCAATAGTTCATGAGTCATAGTTAATACAATTAACGTTGGAATCATTTACTGAATTAGATATTAATTTTAGCTACTGCTCCCTTAATGCAGACAACAGTATTTACCAACATAGACATGTAATGACTAATACAGAATAGTCAGATTACGATATGTTTTATCACGGAACATTTCCATGATAATTTACAGTCTACCATAAGTAAATTACAATCACAATGATTCGAACTGTAAGCAGATGATTTGCATTCCCTATTATAACCATTAATTTCAGTATGTGTATAAGTGTTACTGTCATAAAAAGTCAGAGCTATATTAAAACACAGTATATCCAAATTAGAAGTTAACTAAATAAGGATAGTCTAACAGGATTATCCTAACATAGATATTTCTACTGTAATACAGTATTTAACACTGTAACATGATCACAGTCCTTTTCATATACTTATTCAGTGGTTATAAACATATTTACGATGCCATATACGTATTTCAATAAGATGCATGCTATTATGATTGAATTATCAAATACGGCCATTCGAGGTAATAAGCAATTTCATACATAAATCTATTTATACTGTAAGCCCTATCAAGCTGCTATATTCTCAATACTTACTTGCAATATATTACTATATCATCACAACATCATATAAACTTAGCTTATTACTAACAATAACAATTCCTAAAGTAGTAGTTTATACTTCTGAGAAGTTCAAAACAAAATATTATCGTAAACTGCACATCTATATCTAAGTTATTTTGATGGCCGTGACAATTAGACGGTTCACAATTACCTAGATTGGCAAGTCTGATTATAGAAATTATTTTAAAGTTGTTTCAAATAAGTTTTGGACTAGTGTACGTGCTATTAAAAAAGATACTGATCTTGTAGTAAATTCCAAGGTTTAAAGTTGATATAGACAGAAATTAAATGCTGAATTCATATCTGCATTGCTTTCAATTATGACGATTGCTGCCGTAACAAAATAATAACTACCGTAGTTCTTACTGTAAGCCATTATTAGTTATTTTCATATTATAAATGTTAAACACTAAATTTAGTCATTTACTCTTCACGGTGGTTCGCGCCGTGACTGAATGATTGTGAGAAAATCTGTAGACTTTCAAGTTGAATGGTTTATAGTGGACTATTATTCTTCTTCTAAATATAATAGCGGTAATATATGATATTCATTTTACTTTATCAAAATTTTTTAGTCAAATATAGAGCAAAGGCTGATACTGAAATAAGCATACTCATCTAGATTAGTAAGACCCAATCTTATTTTAAATAATGCAGTAAAAATTGTATACGATACATTTGTTTATTATGGTAAAGTACCGCTAACTTTTCAAGCAGATATAGAAATCAAAGAAAACATCATCAACATCTGTCAAAACCAGCTCTTATGATTAGACCTAAACTGGTCTAGCTAATCTTCGGCTAACTTTTAAAGAATCTCTATTAAGAAATTTACTTATTCCAATACTAAAAAACTGAGTCAAACGATATAGATTTAGATTAATTGATTTTATTTACTTCTGGCTATTGCATGGTAGTGTTAGTGTACTCTGAGTTGTCCTCGGTCATACTT
>NW_002060968.1:786377-790412 GCF_000150275.1 Trichoplax adhaerens
TAGATTAGGCAATTGCTCTCGGGCTACTTCTATAGTAATCTATATAATACCTTGTAAAATAATGAAGAAGAAAAGATGGCGACATGATGATTTGGCAGGGTAAAATTTAAAGACACTATCACTTTCTAGGTATTTTCTATAGTAAAATAGTACTAGTTACGTACTAAAAGCTATTAAGAACTCTACTTTTAGTCCTTTACTACATATTATTAGACTATCCAACTATCATTCTGAAGTACTCTAAATTAAAATAGCAATCAAACATACATCATAAGATAAATTATGCCCTAGATACTTGGAAACTACTAAATTAATATAAGAACACTTTAGACCGAAATTGCATATTTTTACAGTATACAATAAAACAAAACAACAATCTTACATTACCACCCAGATGAAACGCCAAGGTTCATTCTGTATTAAACTACAAAGTAACATTAACTCCTACTGTAATTATTTAATGATAAAAATTAGCACATATACATTCTATTAACTAAATACATCATTTGAATTACAGCTCACTATATCTGATTCTTTACAAGAATTATGCGGATGATTATCTTAAATTCTAACCTGAAAAAAGCAGCCGGGTTGAAAATATACCAAGAAATCAAGTAAAATTACTGTTATAATCAACCAAATAAGTCATATTTTTAAAGCTGGAATACTTATTGTGATACAAAAACTAAGCTAGAATAATTACAATAATAGATATTGAATGAGAATTCTAAAAATTAATCTTCATTACTCTAAGACGAAACATCTTCCAATTGTTTCTGTATAAAACGACATTATACGAGTATCTATCAATGCCTCTTTCGCCAATATTTGGAGTACAGTCGTTTGTATAATCATAATCTTAAAGGAATTAATTTTTTCAGATTATCACAAAAAACGATGGCGGAGCTATCATTCCTCGGTTGTTTTTAAATTGTTTTTAATGGAAACGGTATGTTTTTCAGATTTTAGTTAAAATGATCTAATCCTAAAATTTTACTGCATGAGTAACACTTTTGTGAATTCTCCAGATGTAACCGCAATATTAAAATAGGTAT
The DNA here is from genome assembly GCF_000150275.1 of Trichoplax adhaerens. Classification (NCBI taxonomy): domain Eukaryota; kingdom Metazoa; phylum Placozoa; class Uniplacotomia; order Trichoplacea; family Trichoplacidae; genus Trichoplax; species Trichoplax adhaerens. The sequence continues at coordinate 787,433 of NW_002060968.1, forward strand.
ACACACATGTGATACTGTATACCTGAAATGATTATAAAATGAATAATAAAAACACTTCAAGATTGGACGCAGTTGGAATGTTCTTAAAATTAATCGATAGATAAGGGATTTTATAGTAAATTAAATTAAAAGACTTTCTATAATTTAGAAAAGTTAGCAATAAGCTGATCGCGAGTTACAGAATAGAGATCATAAAGAGCATTACATAAGTTTTAATTATTAGAAAATCATTATTATTCAAATTTTAATGATGCTAAAGGACCTTAAATGCTTTCATTTATTTCAAAATTGTTAGTAACTTGAGTGTTCGCTTTAAAACAATTTAAGAGTGCCATAAAACAGCTTTGCAACAAGATAACGTAATGTACGGTCAATTCATTGAACCACGTATCAAGGAACGATATCTCCACTATCACAAACACTTTTGCTCTACTAGCAGACTACACAAAGACTTAGACGCCTCGTATTTTACGTTAATCACTAAGTTTGAGAATCCTCTTTATTACACGATATATTGCATTTATATACTATTCCTTAATAGTTCATGAGTTATAGTTAATACAATTAACATTACAATCATTTACTGAATTATATAATAATTTTAGCTACTGCTCCCTTATTGCAGACAACAGTATTTACGAACAAAGACATCTGATGACTAATACATAATAATCAGATTACGATATGTCCTATCACGGAACATTTCCACGATAATTTACAATCTACCATGAGTAAGTTACAATCACAATCATTCGGACTGTAAGTAGATGATTTGCATTCCCTATTATAACTATTAATTTCAGTATGTGTATATGTGTCACTGTCATAAAAAGTCATGTAGTAAAGGACAAAAAATAGAGTCCTCTGTAGCTTTTAGTACGTGACTAGTATATATTCAGTATGTGTATAAGTGTCACTGTTGTAAAAAGTCAGTGCTATATTAAAAAAAAGTATATCCAAATTAGAAGTTAACTAAATAAGGATAGGCTAACAGGATTATCCTAACATAGATATTTCTACTCTAATACAGTATTTAAAACTGTCACAAATAGATACGTTTTGAAAGTTCAAAGCATAAGAGGATTAGTTAAATTTTAAATTCTTTAATATAGGGAAGACTACTTCTTTCATTTCTCACTACGCATGTATATTAATAATTTATGTAATAAATTTGTCGCATGTCCTGTGGTAATATCAATTAGTAATAGTATTGTAAGCGTTGTTATGAAGTTTTTCAGCTCTCAGTTCGTCTTAAAATCCGAATACCGAGAAAAGCATATGAAATAATTCAAATTTAAATTGCAATGCCACAAGTACCTGTATGACACAAAAAAATAAGTTACTTATAGTATATTTTATTTCAGTCAGCACTACTTCTTCCCTATGCAACTGTACTGTAACTAGAATCTTTACGAAGTATACATGCACTAGTGCGTAAGACAATAAGTATGTAATGTCACTCTCACACATTTTATTGATGATTACCCAACTTATGCGTATATACTTTATCAGTAGTTGTAAACACATTTACTATAATATCAGCATATCTTTATTAACACTGATGTCGTTACAATTGAGTTATCATATACTGATACATGAACTAAAAATCAATTTCATACATAAGTTTACCTCTGTTGTGAGCCCTATAAAGTTCCTTCATTTCAATGACCTAATTGAGATTTATTTCTATTCCGTCATAATATCGTTTAGATTTACTTTATTGCTAACAATAAAAATCTTTTTAAAAAGCGCTTTATATTTCTATTAACCTCAAACAAAAAGTCATGGTAAGCTATATCCATATCGTACTTACTTTCATAACTGTTACAAGTTAATATACAAATTTTAAGACCGCATAATCAGCTGTTCTACTAGCGAAATTTTCCATGCAAATTCATACCAGTCTTACAACAAATGATAGAGTAGCCTATAAAAGTTTTTCAAAGATAAATTGATTTAATTAAGATTTTCAATGTAATTTCACTCTGATTACTTCCGTGCTATATGAAGATATGGTGCTTTTCATTTTTATTCCTATCTAGATTTATTAATAAATATTATAATGAAAGAAGTGCTAGTGATAGAGAAGACTATTATAAGAAACTTAAAAATATAAGTTCATTCCAATTAATATTCGGAGAACGGGGCCATCTTTAGTTTTGTTTCATTTCTAATCCTTATTTATTACTGAAGTCTATAATCAAAAAGATGTAAGTAACTGTCATGCGTAACGAATTATAGTCCTGTCACAAAACAGCTTTGCAACAAGATAACGTAATGTACGATCAATAAGTCAATTCCTTGAACCACGTATCAAGGAACGATATCTCCACTATCACAAACACTTTTGCTCTACTAGCAGACTACACAAAGACTTAAACGCCTCGTATTTTACGTTAAACACTAAGTTGGAGAATTCTTCTTTATTTCGCGATATACTGCATTTATATACTACTCCTCAATAGTTCATGAGTCATAGTTAATACAATTAACATTAGAATCATTTACTGAATTAGATATTAATTTTAGCTACTGCTCCCTTAATGCAGACAACAGTATTTACCAACATAGACATGTAATGACTAATACAGAATAGTCAGATTACGATATGTCCTATCACGGAACATTTCCATGATAATTTACAGTCGACCATAAGTAAATTACAATCACAATGATTCGAACTGTAAGCAGATGATTTGCATTCCCTATTATAACTATTAATTTCAGAATGTGTATAAGTGTCACTGTGATAAAAAGTCAATGCTATATTAAAACACAGTATCTCCAAATTAGAAGTTAACTAAATAAGGATAGTCTAACAGAATTATCCTAACATAGATATTTCTACTGTAATACAGTATTTAACACTGTAACAAGTCCTTATAAGAATAATTGTAACTACGAAATCGAAGACGACTTAGTTACATACTGTCACGGTACGAACTACCGTGAAGAAATAGCTATCTAAATTTGGTTAATA
>NW_002060968.1:790462-791340 GCF_000150275.1 Trichoplax adhaerens
AGTAGTATTCGGCTAGAGTAGAGCTGTGTAGTTAATCTTTGTATAAGATTGAATAAAGCCCTTATTTTTCTAAAATTTGGAATTTCGTGATTGGTATATATCACAAACGACTAATACAGAATAGTCAGATTACGATATGTCCTATCACGGAACATTTCCATGATAATTTACAGTCTACCATAAGTAAATTACAATCACAATGATTCGAATTGTAAGTAGATGATTTACTTTCCCTATTATTGCTATTAATTTCAGTATGTGTATAAGTGTCACTGTGATAAAAAGTCAATGCTATATTAAAACGCAGTATATCCAAATTAGAAGTTAACTAAATAAGGATAGTCTAACAGAATTATCCAAACATAGATATTTCTACTGTAATACAGTATTTAACACTGTAACATGATCACAGTCCTTCTTATATGCTTATTCAGTGGTTATAAACATATTTACGATGCCATATACATATTTCAATAAGATGCATGCTATTATGATTGAATTATCAAATACGGCCATTCGAGGTAATAAGCAATTTCATACATAAATCTATTTATACTGTAAGCCCTATCAATCTGCTATATTCTCAATACTTACTTGCAATATATCACTATATCATCACAACATCATATAAACTTAGCTTATTACTAACAATAACAATTCCTAAAGTAGTAGTTTATACTTCTGAGAAGTTCAAAACAAAATATTATCGTAAACTGCACATCTATATCTAAGTTATTTTGATGGCCGTGACAATTAGACGGTTCACAATTACCTAGATTGGCAAGTCTGATTATAGAAATTATTTTAAAGTTGTTTCAAATAAGTTTTGGACTAGTGTACGTGCTATTAAAAAAGATACTGATCTTGTAGTAAATTCT
>NW_002060968.1:791390-794333 GCF_000150275.1 Trichoplax adhaerens
TTGTGTATATAGGGTCGTAGCTAATATCTTTAATATGCACTCTGTAAACACAAAACTAGTCCCTACTATTCTCCATCGTTTAAAAAACTGGATACTTTACAGATATCAGCTAAAAATATTAAAGAAATCAGTTATTCATCAATTTTAATATTTTAATTTTATCTAGTTCCGCCAAAATGTGTCCGATATTATCCAATCTCATCATGACGATTACTTTCTTCTTCGATGGCTGAAAGGTTTATTCTTCTTTTCTTGCATTCATTTCCGTAAATTCAGTGCTTGTTATATTTTATTACTTATTTTTAATTATATTGGAATTCTACTGATAAACAATAGCTCGTAAATTCGACTTAGCCAAATCAGAAGCAATGCTGCGAAAGGTAAATTATTTAAATTTGTTATATAAAGTAATGACAATCAGTAGTGGCAATTTAGGTTGTCGAAATACCGGAAGTTTGAAAAATATCGAGAGTAAAAGTAAATTAAAGCTAATACATAACTGATTTTTTAACACGTATATTGTAAACATTTAGAGTATGGAATTTCGAAAGGAAATGAAACTGGATGATTTGGTGCAATCTTATAAAATACCTCAGGTTAGTACATATACAATTCTTAACAATGGCAAATTGGAATCATTTAAGTTATATTATTACTTTAGCTATAGTTTTAGGATTTGATCTTCAATCTATATTTGATTTACAAATTTTTGTGTCAGCAGTATTCCTAGGTTATCATTACAGGGTTTTCGTTTATCCTTAGATTTATAGTTTAGCTGTAACAAAGAAACTTGCTGGTCATGATTTTTATTTACATATGATCAAAATTTTCATTTATCGTAAATGTTAGATTAAGTTTACTGAACGACTAATTTTACAAAGTACAAAGTAGTTTGCTATAGTTGCAGCATTAAGTTGAACGAGATAGGAATATACATCATTTATATCTTGCAAAGAAAATATAGCAGTCTTGTCATATATTTCAGTACGGTATCTAATGTCTAGAAAGTCACAGCTATTATTTATAACTCTAACTTTTGAGCGGTCATGTCTATGTCAGCAGGAAAGGAAAATGCTGTAATAAAGCGATTTAAACCGATAATTATAACTACAATTCCTATCGTATTTCTTTACTATTGAATAAAACTAGTGCTGGATTTTCGCATTAGGGACTCATTCCATATTAGCGGTGGCAGACTTAAGTTTATAAACTATCTTAATGTAATATTTCAATACTTTAATAAAATCTATAGATCATACAAGATTACTACGCAGGCAATTATTTTGGTTACGATAAAGAAGGTTCACCGGTCTTGGTGGATCCGATTGGAAATCTGGATATCAAAGGTATAGTAATAAAAATCTATACCTTGACTTCAAAAATTATTACTTTATTTTGCGCTTTTATTAGTTGTGCTAATATCATTTATAAATAATCATGACAAAGATACTGGCAGTCAATGTCAACACATTCTTTATTCGATAGTTATGACAATATGATCGTTAAATTAATCTAAATTTCTCTATGTAGCTGATGATATAAGCAAATATTTTCTAGATATATGCATATATATCTAAATCACTTTTGATCGTGTGATGACTTTAGAAAAATTTTATTATAGCAATACATAATGATAGATATGGTCTAATTAATAAAAAGATATTATACTTTTATCTCTTCAGCTCTATAAATTTTTATACGTTGAGGTAGATTAGTTATACGCGTATAATCAATTATGCTAATAATGGTCTCATAGTTTCATTGTCGATGTTAACTTTATCATATTGAGAATATCGAATTATCAACCCTCCTTTTAGGGCTAATGCATTGCGTCAAGAAAGAAGAAATCTGGAAGTACAAATTGTACATGGCTGAGATCGCAACAGTAAAATTTAAACAACAAAGTAAAAAGGTAAAAAAGCTGGCATATATAACGAATGTGACTTACTAATCCTTCACTAGTGCACTACTTGCCATCATCTATTCAATATTGGGTCTAGAGTAACGATAAGCTATTAGAGTCTACGTAGATCCTTTAATTATTAAAGCTTGCATGATATCGTTTTATAAATTAACGTACTCATATTTTTAATCAATTGCTCTTAGCTTGGGCGCCGTATTGAGTCCATGACGACCATTGAAGATATGTCAAATCTGGGATTAAAACACTTATGGAAGCCTGGTAATTATCAATATTAAAATTTGGAATTCCAGAGGGAACTTAACTAATATTAGATTTTTGTTGATGCACAGGTCTAGACTGCTTTTTTAAGGTATCATAATCGCCCGTTGGTTTTACTTAAAATTCTAAAATATTGCGCCATTGTGATACATCAATGTGATATAACTACTTAACTTCGATGAAATTCATAACGGATAAGAACATTATCATTTTTATCGTTGATAATAATATGTATTTACTAAACTGTCTAGCGACTTGAATGTGGCATTCAATATTGTCATTTTTGCTTATTAAACAGCTTGTTAAAATGTATGAAGAGAATTATCCAGAATTTTTGAAGCGAGTTTTTATAATAAATGGTTCGTCAATGATTTATTTCTAAATCCTATGCTAGACTACTAACATCAGATTTTACTAAATGATAGCTAGATATCTAAGTTATAAAATTGATCAAGGTCATCGCGAAATTCATTTTATCATAAATTTATAACGTGTAGCTCCAGCTATATTTCCCGTCATGTATTCACTTATGAAGCCGTTCGTTAGCGAAGAAACGAAACAAAAAATTTTCGTCCTTGGCAGTAAGTTACATTTCTGCTACATAAAAATCAAAACATTGGAATAGAATTACATGCCTATTTGTCGAAAAATAATGCTGATAGCCATAGTTATATATATATTTATGATCTGGTGTTACTTAAAGGTAACTGGAAACAAGTTTTACGACAATATATCGATGAAGATCAATTACCGAAAGCGTT
>NW_002060968.1:796045-800279 GCF_000150275.1 Trichoplax adhaerens
ACTAGACTATTTGCTGTTATCGTCGATTACTGCTATTAGGGTAATAGCTGACCTTTTAAGGATAACATTGGAGGTATCAATAAAGCAATTCATTTTTGTCCCTCATGTATACTCTAGGATATATTCTAGATCTGTATTGCGCATCTGAACCAGAATTTGGATATATCTATGTATCTTGTAAGCGTAGTCATAACATATATATATGAGTACAGTATATGTAATATGAAATAGCCGAATAATTGCATTATTAAATATCATAAATTTATAATTGTAATTGAAAGCACTGTAAGGATATATCTTATGACGATGTATGCTTGGAAAATCGCATTAAGTTATCAATAAATTATGATTATACAAAATGAAGCTCTTAAATTTAAGCAGGAGATATAATATTAATTGATATTATTATCATTAATTGTTTTTTAAGTCCTTGTGATAAACGTTTCCTATAACGTAAATTTCATGATAAAGTATACTTGGAACTGAACTAACTGACAGTACAGTTACTGCAGTGCTACTACACATTTACGAATAATTTATAGGGTTGAGTTATTCATTGTGGGTGAGAATGAATACTTTAATACGTTAAAGTTTCAATTCATGCCCTATTGAGATATGGATGAGTAAGCATATACTTGGTATAAACATTGTTATAACAACACAAGACAGAAGGAAACCATATGCAAACTTTCATTTTACAATAGGTAATACTCGTAGAAGATATTATTAGTATTTTCAAAGTGATAATTATAAGTATCCGATATGTGCTGTATAGGAGGCGATTGATTACATCATTTTGTTATCTACAGTTACAAAAGGTCAGCTCAAATACCACAAACTAAAGGAATTCACTAGAATTATGGATAGGAATAACGAAGGAATAAATCGCATTAGATATAGCAATACAGAAGTTGTCATCATGTCCAACGTTAAAATTACTATTCACTGAGTTCATTCGTTGCTCTTTTCAGGACACGACAATGCTTTATCTGTCTTGGATTACAGTAGAAATATCACATATTACCATACAGGATAAGGATACAGTTGAAAATATTGTACTGTGTATTAAAGAGCGTTGATGTTAGAGGGAATGTCAATTGATGGGAATGCCAAACTAATTAGAATACGTGTTTGATAGAGTGATAGTTCCTTGAGCCAAATCATTAACTTAGTCTTCCATCATATACATTGTACGTACAATGGACAGCTTACACTTATCCATAGCGACTGATAAATTATCCCTTATATACAGTATTGACGATATAATTCATCGCACTGAATGAAGAGACATTTGCACTTGTATTTCTGCAATGATACAGCCATGGATGACTAGATGAATGGTCTATCTGGTAGTCCATGATACAGCACATATTGTACGTATGTGTTTAGTTCAATCTCAGCTTGGGTTTCTTTTATCTCCATGGAATTGCATCGAGTTGCCCTCTCGTCGTTGATTAAACTTGATTCACAGTAATCTGTCTGCCTTTAAAAGTTAAACCCTTTTCTACGAAAGTGGCTATACGAACTTGAAAGAGTGCTTTTTTAAGGCATCACGCAGTGCATTCTCGTCGGACAAGACATGTAGTCTAAGCAGTTATTTACATTTCCGATGGTCCGACGCGGTTGCACACTGAAGGACTTTATAATATGCAGTATCGAGCTGCTTAAAGCTAATTTACAAGCTTTAACCAGCCTGTGTTGAACTAGCTATAACAGAATTTTCAGTAACAACACTGGTACACTCGTGTTTCAATTGCATCCATTTGTAGGTACAGTATTTTTTGCAATAGAGTGAATTAGTTAGAACTGTACCATAGTTTGGTCCCTAATGTGCCAGACCTCTATATTGGTCTCTCGCTCTTTCTCCCTTTTTAGCGTCTCTACTGCACAGTAGGCCACCACAGGTTGCAAAAATCTTCAACTAGACATCACTGAAACTATGACTGAAGAAATATCTCAATATCTGCTCTAGTCTCTCTCTACTCAACGTGATGCCTAAGTTTTATACCGTTGGATGAGCTCAATCATAATTAAACTTCAATATTGTAGTATGTTCAGTAGAAATGTTAACCAAAACAAGAGAACATATACAGCTGCTTGGCAGATATTGACAATTTTCCAAGCTGTCGCCACCCATCAATTTCGTCTATTCCATGGACTTCTAGAGCTATTTCAGTGCTACTGTAGCCATATTTGGTTTCCTCGCTGACACCACCCATCAATTTCGTCCCACAGTACAGTATTAAATGCCCCTGAGTTGACAATTTTCCAAGCCGTCGCCACCCATCAATTTCATGGACTTCCAGAGCTATTTTAGTGCTACTGTAGCCATATTTGATTTCCACGCTGACACCTCCCTAACACCACCTACAGTATGAATTTCGTCCCACAGTACAGTACTAAATGTCCCTGAGTTGTACTGTACACTGTAGTCTGGTTCCGGTCCTCGGACCTTAGACCGGGTCCGGACTATGAAGATCAGACAGTGGAGTACCGTACAGCACCTATTTTTCTATACTGTAGACATAAAAACAAAGTTGTTATTTTTGACCTCTATGCATTTTCCAGTCCAAGAGTACAATACATTGTACTGTAAGCTACAGTACCATGATTGCTCATTACAATGCAAACTCCAAGCATGTACTGTATGATTATGTAAATAAAAGAGAAACAGCACAACAACAATCGCAAGATTGGCTCGCCAACTTAGTGCTACGTAGCTCAAGATTGGTAAGAAAAATCGCCAAGGAGATTTATCAAGAGCAAGTACTGAATATTTGATAGGTGGGTAATGTAGCCTTTTGGCAGTCTTTTTGCTCTAATTAGATTGAATTAATCTTAGTGATATAATAGAGTATCGATGTTGGCTGGAAATGTTGTAGTGAGTGGTAGTAATGCGCGTATGTTCAACTTTATTTTGTAGCTCAACGATTATGGGTAAAATTAATCTTCATGCCAATCGATTTTCTCAGCCAGCACGCTCTGTCGAACTATTTCTAAAGGTTAATAATATTCCGTATGAGTTTCATCCAATTGATGTTCCTAAAGGTAAGCGGTGACTACTGACTAGTCATATAAGATTGTTACAGTATTGGATTGAAATAGTAGCTTACTGGTGTTTGCTAACTAAAAATTAAAGTGCATCTCAGATCATCGCTCATATTTCTGCGCTTGGCATATTGCTTTACAAAGTTCGTTTACTTCATTCCAATTGCACCATATCGTATTATATGTTTCTTTATTCCATCATGACTTCCATGAAATGGTATCTCATTTCATGCGGTTTCTATGATCGTACTGCTTCTTCCAAAATGCGTACATGCTACTGCCACGAGATTGTTCCAGTGGAGAAAATCATTAATACAAGATATAATAGTAATCAAACCGCTGAATTGATCATCGAATGCACTTGATCCGACCATTTTTTTGGAGTCAAGACTGACATAAAGACAAAAAATGTGCATGTGCGGTACCTCTCGACTTTCTTCTAAGGCTATTGTGCAGCTCGGTACCGTCGAAATAGAACCGTATTAAAAATAGGCTTTTTATCACTTACCGATGATTATATTATTAACTTACGGTCAACAATTTACTCAGTCATGAATTGGCGGAGAAAAATATTTTATTTTGTTTGATATTTACTTGGTATTTTATGGTATTTACCTATTTGGTAAATAAGTACTGTTCTGTGCTTTTAGATATAAATGAAACGACTGAAATCATAAAAAACGATATCTATGATTCATTAATTATTAGCAGCAATAAAGTGTGTAATGGGCGTAATAACACATGTTACAGACCCGTATATGCACATACAATATATTTGATTGGCCATTTGGTAAGAAGGATGATTTCTAGGTTCCACCAAGGCATTTAACAAATTTCCTTCTCGTTAATGTATCTCTAGGTGATAATCGCACTGAATCGTTCCTAAAAATTAACCCAACAGGAACTGTACCAGCTTTAGTGGACGATGAATTCTCTTTATTTGAAAGGTATACTTTAATGATTATTTTGTGCAATATCTACCTACTGAATCAAAGTGCAATAGTGCATGCTATTGTTGTAATTCTCACATCGGTTACTTGCTCACGGTTTGCTTAAAAAGATCACTAAATCTTAATGTCAGTTTAAGGAAGTATGATCTGCTTAACGCATTCTGTTTACCTTACCTATGCAGCGTAGCCATGATTCAATATTTGGCTAAAAAATATTCGACTCCTGATCATTGGTA